>NW_023416706.1:0-130993 GCF_012460135.2 Molothrus ater | reverse complement strand
CCCGAAGAATGAAAGGTAGTTGTCCAAAACTCGTTCTTTTCCAATAGAATAACCATGGAAAAGGCAGGAGAGTGGTAAAGTACTGTTTTCTCTAAGTCTGAAGGCTGCCCACACTGTGCCTGTGTGCTGCGGCTTGCATCTTCGCCTTTGGGAAGCTGCCGCTCGCCGATTCTCCCGGAGGCGAAGAAGCGGCTTCTTCGCACACAGAGCATTGTGGCGAGCGCAGGGAGCTCCTGAGAGCGGTTTGTGCCGAAAGAAGCCCGGGACCGGCACTTAGCTTCGGAGAGCTGCGTATCTGCGTCTTCTGCGTGTCTTGCCGCTCTACACTCAGCAAAAAGCTTTTCCACCATATCTTGCAAGGAGAAACTCTGCCAGGAAAGAAAACATCCAAAATCTTGTTCTAAAGCTTGCACGGGGGTCTGCAAAGCGTTTGGCAAGAATGAAAGGTAGTTGTCCAAAACTCGTTCTTTTCCAATAGAATAACCATGGAAAAGGAGTGGTAAAGTACTGTTTTCTCTAAGTCTGAAGGCTGCCCACACTGTGCCTGTGTGCTGCAGCTTGCATCTTCGCCTTTGGGAAGCTGCCGCTCGCCGATTCTCCCGGAGGCGAAGAAGCGGCTTCTTCGCACACAGAGCATTGTGGCGAGCGCAGGGAGCTCCTGAGAGCGGTTTGTGCCGAAAGAAGCCCGGGACCGGCACTTAGCTTCGGAGAGCTGCGTATCTGCGTCTTCTGCGTGTCTTGCCGCTCTACACTCAGCAAAAAGCTTTTCCACCATATCTTGCAAGGAGAAACTCTGCCAGGAAAGAAAACATCCAAAATCTTGTTCTAAAGCTTGCACGGGGGTCTGCAAAGCGTTTGGCAAGAATGAAAGGTAGTTGTCCAAAACTCGTTCTTTTCCAATAGAATAACCATGGAAAAGGCAGGAGAGTGGTAAAGTACTGTTTTCTCTAAGTCTGAAGGCTGCCCACACTGTGCCTGTGTGCTGCAGCTTGCACTTCGCCTTTGGGAAGCTGCCGCTCGCCGATTCTCCCGGAGGCGAAGAAGCGGCTTCTTCGCACACAGAGCATTGTGGCGAGCGCAGGGAGCTCCTGAGAGCGGTTTGTGCCGAAAGAAGCCCGGGACCGGCACTTAGCTTCGGAGAGCTGCGTATCTGCGTCTTCTGCGTGTCTTGCCGCTCTACACTCAGCAAAAAGCTTTTCCAGCATATCTTGCAAGGAGAAACTCTGCCAGGAAAGAAAACATCCAAAATCTTGTTCTAAAGCTTGCACGGGGGTCTGCAAAGCGTTTGCAAGAATGAAAGGTAGTTGTCCAAAACTCGTTCTTTTCCAATAGAATAACCATGGAAAAGGCAGGAGAGTGGTAAAGTACTGTTTTCTCTAAGTCTGAAGGCTGCCCACACTGTGCCTGTGTGCTGCAGCTTGCATCTTCGCCTTTGGGAAGCTGCCGCTCGCCGATTCTCCCGGAGGCGAAGAAGCGGCTTCTTCGCACACAGAGGCATTGTGGCGAGCGCAGGGAGCTCCTGAGAGCGGTTTGTGCCGAAAGAAGCCCGGGACCGGCACTTAGCTTCGGAGAGCTGCGTATCTGCGTCTTCTGCGTGTCTTGCCGCTCTACACTCAGCAAAAAGCTTTTCCACCATATCTTGCAAGGAGAAACTCTGCCAGGAAAGAAAACATCCAAAATCTTGTTCTAAAGCTTGCACGGGGGTCTGCAAAGCGTTTGGCAAGAATGAAAGGTAGTTGTCCAAAACTCGTTCTTTTCCAATAGAATAACCATGGAAAAGGCAGGAGAGTGGTAAAGTACTGTTTTCTCTAAGTCTGAAGGCTGCCCACACTGTGCCTGTGTGCTGCAGCTTGCATCTTCGCCTTTGGGAAGCTGCCGCTCGCCGATTCTCCCGGAGGCGAAGAAGCGGCTTCTTCGCACACAGAGCATTGTGGCGAGCGCAGGGAGCTCCTGAGAGCGGTTTGTGCCGAAAGAAGCCCGGGACCGGCACTTAGCTTCGGAGAGCTGCGTATCTGCGTCTTCTGCGTGTCTTGCCGCTCTACACTCAGCAAAAAGCTTTTCCACCATATCTTGCAAGGAGAAACTCTGCCAGGAAAGAAAACATCCAAAATCTTGTTCTAAAGCTTGCACGGGGGTCTGCAAAGCGTTTGGCAAGAATGAAAGGTAGTTGTCCAAAACTCGTTCTTTTCCAATAGAATAACCATGGAAAAGGCAGGAGAGTGGTAAAGTACTGTTTTCTCTAAGTCTGAAGGCTGCCCACACTGTGCCTGTGTGCTGCAGCTTGCATCTTCGCCTTTGGGAAGCTGCCGCTCGCCGATTCTCCCGGAGGCGAAGAAGCGGCTTCTTCGCACACAGAGCATTGTGGCGAGCGCAGGGAGCTCCTGAGAGCGGTTTGTGCCGAAAGAAGCCCGGGACCGGCACTTAGCTTCGGAGAGCTGCGTATCTGCGTCTTCTGCGTGTCTTGCCGCTCTACACTCAGCAAAAAGCTTTTCCACCATATCTTGCAAGGAGAAACTCTGCCAGGAAAGAAAACATCCAAAATCTTGTTCTAAGCTTGCACGGGGGTCTGCAAAGCGTTTGGCAAGAATGAAAGGTAGTTGTCCAAAACTCGTTCTTTTCCAATAGAATAACCATGGAAAAGGCAGGAGAGTGGTAAAGTACTGTTTTCTCTAAGTCTGAAGGCTGCCCACACTGTGCCTGTGTGCTGCAGCTTGCATCTTCGCCTTTGGGAAGCTGCCGCTCGCCGATTCTCCCGGAGGCGAAGAAGCGGCTTCTTCGCACACAGAGCATTGTGGCGAGCGCAGGGAGCTCCTGAGAGCGGTTTGTGCCGAAAGAAGCCCGGACCGGCACTTAGCTTCGGAGAGCTGCGTATCTGCGTCTTCTGCGTGTCTTGCCGCTCTACACTCAGCAAAAAGCTTTTCCACCATATCTTGCAAGGAGAAACTCTGCCAGGAAAGAAAACATCCAAAATCTTGTTCTAAAGCTTGCACGGGGGGGTCTGCAAAGCGTTTGGCAAGAATGAAAGGTAGTTGTCCAAAACTCGTTCTTTTCCAATAGAATAACCATGGAAAAGGCAGGAGAGTGGTAAAGTACTGTTTTCTCTAAGTCTGAAGGCTGCCCACACTGTGCCTGTGTGCTGCAGCTTGCATCTTCGCCTTTGGGAAGCTGCCGCTCGCCGATTCTCCCGGAGGCGAAGAAGCGGCTTCTTCGCACACAGAGCATTGTGGCGAGCGCAGGGAGCTCCTGAGAGCGGTTTGTGCCGAAAGAAGCCCGGGACCGGCACTTAGCTTCGGAGAGCTGCGTATCTGCGTCTTCTGCGTGTCTTGCCGCTCTACACTCAGCAAAAAGCTTTTCCACCATATCTTGCAAGGAGAAACTCTGCCAGGAAAGAAAACATCCAAAATCTTGTTCTAAAGCTTGCACGGGGGTCTGCAAAGCGTTTGGCAAGAATGAAAGGTAGTTGTCCAAAACTCGTTCTTTTCCAATAGAATAACCATGGAAAAGGCAGGAGAGTGGTAAAGTACTGTTTTCTCTAAGTCTGAAGGCTGCCCACACTGTGCCTGTGTGCTGCAGCTTGCATCTTCGCCTTTGGGAAGCTGCCGCTCGCCGATTCTCCCGGAGGCGAAGAAGCGGCTTCTTCGCACACAGAGCATTGTGGCGAGCGCAGGGAGCTCCTGAGAGCGGTTTGTGCCGAAAGAAGCCCGGGACCGGCACTTAGCTTCGGAGAGCTGCGTATCTGCGTCTTCTGCGTGTCTTGCCGCTCTACACTCAGCAAAAAGCTTTTCCACCATATCTTGCAAGGAGAAACTCTGCCAGGAAAGAAAACATCCAAAATCTTGTTCTAAAGCTTGCACGGGGGTCTGCAAAGCGTTTGGCAAGAATGAAAGGTAGTTGTCCAAAACTCGTTCTTTTCCAATAGAATAACCATGGAAAAGGCAGGAGAGTGGTAAAGTACTGTTTTCTCTAAGTCTGAAGGCTGCCCACACTGTGCCTGTGTGCTGCAGCTTGCATCTTCGCCTTTGGGAAGCTGCCGCTCGCCGATTCTCCCGGAGGCGAAGAAGCGGCTTCTTCGCACACAGAGCATTGTGGCGAGCGCAGGGAGCTCCTGAGAGCGGTTTGTGCCGAAAGAAGCCCGGGACCGGCACTTAGCTTCGGAGAGCTGCGTATCTGCGTCTTCTGCGTGTCTTGCCGCTCTACACTCAGCAAAAAGCTTTTCCACCATATCTTGCAAGGAGAAACTCTGCCAGGAAAGAAAACATCCAAAATCTTGTTCTAAAGCTTGCACGGGGGTCTGCAAAGCGTTTGGCAAGAATGAAAGGTAGTTGTCCAAAACTCGTTCTTTTCCAATAGAATAACCATGGAAAAGGCAGGAGAGTGGTAAAGTACTGTTTTCTCTAAGTCTGAAGGCTGCCCACACTGTGCCTGTGTGCTGCAGCTTGCATCTTCGCCTTTGGGAAGCTGCCGCTCGCCGATTCTCCCGGAGGCGAAGAAGCGGCTTCTTCGCACACAGAGCATTGTGGCGAGCGCAGGGAGCTCCTGAGAGCGGTTTGTGCCGAAAGAAGCCCGGGACCGGCACTTAGCTTCGGAGAGCTGCGTATCTGCGTCTTCTGCGTGTCTTGCCGCTCTACACTCAGCAAAAAGCTTTTCCACCATATCTTGCAAGGAGAAACTCTGCCAGGAAAGAAAACATCCAAAATCTTGTTCTAAAGCTTGCACGGGGGTCTGCAAAGCGTTTGGCAAGAATGAAAGGTAGTTGTCCAAAACTCGTTCTTTTCCAATAGAATAACCATGGAAAAGGCAGGAGAGTGGTAAAGTACTGTTTTCTCTAAGTCTGAAGGCTGCCCACACTGTGCCTGTGTGCTGCAGCTTGCATCTTCGCCTTTGGGAAGCTGCCGCTCGCCGATTCTCCCGGAGGCGAAGAAGCGGCTTCTTCGCACACAGAGCATTGTGGCGAGCGCAGGGAGCTCCTGAGAGCGGTTTGTGCCGAAAGAAGCCCGGGACCGGCACTTAGCTTCGGAGAGCTGCGTATCTGCGTCTTCTGCGTGTCTTGCCGCTCTACACTCAGCAAAAAGCTTTTCCACCATATCTTGCAAGGAGAAACTCTGCCAGGAAAGAAAACATCCAAAATCTTGTTCTAAAGCTTGCACGGGGGTCTGCAAAGCGTTTGGCAAGAATGAAAGGTAGTTGTCCAAAACTCGTTCTTTTCCAATAGAATAACCATGGAAAAGGCAGGAGAGTGGTAAAGTACTGTTTTCTCTAAGTCTGAAGGCTGCCCACACTGTGCCTGTGTGCTGCAGCTTGCATCTTCGCCTTTGGGAAGCTGCCGCTCGCCGATTCTCCCGGAGGCGAAGAAGCGGCTTCTTCGCACACAGAGCATTGTGGCGAGCGCAGGGAGCTCCTGAGAGCGGTTTGTGCCGAAAGAAGCCCGGGACCGGCACTTAGCTTCGGAGAGCTGCGTATCTGCGTCTTCTGCGTGTCTTGCCGCTCTACACTCAGCAAAAAGCTTTTCCACCATATCTTGCAAGGAGAAACTCTGCCAGGAAAGAAAACATCCAAAATCTTGTTCTAAAGCTTGCACGGGGGTCTGCAAAGCGTTTGGCAAGAATGAAAGGTAGTTGTCCAAAACTCGTTCTTTTCCAATAGAATAACCATGGAAAAGGCAGGAGAGTGGTAAAGTACTGTTTTCTCTAAGTCTGAAGGCTGCCCACACTGTGCCTGTGTGCTGCAGCTTGCATCTTCGCCTTTGGGAAGCTGCCGCTCGCCGATTCTCCCGGAGGCGAAGAAGCGGCTTCTTCGCACACAGAGCATTGTGGCGAGCGCAGGGAGCTCCTGAGAGCGGTTTGTGCCGAAAGAAGCCCGGGACCGGCACTTAGCTTCGGAGAGCTGCGTATCTGCGTCTTCTGCGTGTCTTGCCGCTCTACACTCAGCAAAAAGCTTTTCCACCATATCTTGCAAGGAGAAACTCTGCCAGGAAAGAAAACATCCAAAATCTTGTTCTAAAGCTTGCACGGGGGTCTGCAAAGCGTTTGGCAAGAATGAAAGGTAGTTGTCCAAAACTCGTTCTTTTCCAATAGAATAACCATGGAAAAGGCAGGAGAGTGGTAAAGTACTGTTTTCTCTAAGTCTGAAGGCTGCCCACACTGTGCCTGTGTGCTGCAGCTTGCATCTTCGCCTTTGGGAAGCTGCCGCTCGCCGATTCTCCCGGAGGCGAAGAAGCGGCTTCTTCGCACACAGAGCATTGTGGCGAGCGCAGGGAGCTCCTGAGAGCGGTTTGTGCCGAAAGAAGCCCGGGACCGGCACTTAGCTTCGGAGAGCTGCGTATCTGCGTCTTCTGCGTGTCTTGCCGCTCTACACTCAGCAAAAAGCTTTTCCACCATATCTTGCAAGGAGAAACTCTGCCAGGAAAGAAAACATCCAAAATCTTGTTCTAAAGCTTGCACGGGGGTCTGCAAAGCGTTTGGCAAGAATGAAAGGTAGTTGTCCAAAACTCGTTCTTTTCCAATAGAATAACCATGGAAAAGGCAGGAGAGTGGTAAAGTACTGTTTTCTCTAAGTCTGAAGGCTGCCCACACTGTGCCTGTGTGCTGCAGCTTGCATCTTCGCCTTTGGGAAGCTGCCGCTCGCCGATTCTCCCGGAGGCGAAGAAGCGGCTTCTTCGCACACAGAGCATTGTGGCGAGCGCAGGGAGCTCCTGAGAGCGGTTTGTGCCGAAAGAAGCCCGGGACCGGCACTTAGCTTCGGAGAGCTGCGTATCTGCGTCTTCTGCGTGTCTTGCCGCTCTACACTCAGCAAAAAGCTTTTCCACCATATCTTGCAAGGAGAAACTCTGCCAGGAAAGAAAACATCCAAAATCTTGTTCTAAAGCTTGCACGGGGGTCTGCAAAGCGTTTGGCAAGAATGAAAGGTAGTTGTCCAAAACTCGTTCTTTTCCAATAGAATAACCATGGAAAAGGCAGGAGAGTGGTAAAGTACTGTTTTCTCTAAGTCTGAAGGCTGCCCACACTGTGCCTGTGTGCTGCAGCTTGCATCTTCGCCTTTGGGAAGCTGCCGCTCGCCGATTCTCCCGGAGGCGAAGAAGCGGCTTCTTCGCACACAGAGCATTGTGGCGAGCGCAGGGAGCTCCTGAGAGCGGTTTGTGCCGAAAGAAGCCCGGGACCGGCACTTAGCTTCGGAGAGCTGCGTATCTGCGTCTTCTGCGTGTCTTGCCGCTCTACACTCAGCAAAAAGCTTTTCCACCATATCTTGCAAGGAGAAACTCTGCCAGGAAAGAAAACATCCAAAATCTTGTTCTAAAGCTTGCACGGGGGTCTGCAAAGCGTTTGGCAAGAATGAAAGGTAGTTGTCCAAAACTCGTTCTTTTCCAATAGAATAACCATGGAAAAGGCAGGAGAGTGGTAAAGTACTGTTTTCTCTAAGTCTGAAGGCTGCCCACACTGTGCCTGTGTGCTGCAGCTTGCATCTTCGCCTTTGGGAAGCTGCCGCTCGCCGATTCTCCCGGAGGCGAAGAAGCGGCTTCTTCGCACACAGAGCATTGTGGCGAGCGCAGGGAGCTCCTGAGAGCGGTTTGTGCCGAAAGAAGCCCGGGACCGGCACTTAGCTTCGGAGAGCTGCGTATCTGCGTCTTCTGCGTGTCTTGCCGCTCTACACTCAGCAAAAAGCTTTTCCACCATATCTTGCAAGGAGAAACTCTGCCAGGAAAGAAAACATCCAAAATCTTGTTCTAAAGCTTGCACGGGGGTCTGCAAAGCGTTTGGCAAGAATGAAAGGTAGTTGTCCAAAACTCGTTCTTTTCCAATAGAATAACCATGGAAAAGGCAGGAGAGTGGTAAAGTACTGTTTTCTCTAAGTCTGAAGGCTGCCCACACTGTGCCTGTGTGCTGCAGCTTGCATCTTCGCCTTTGGGAAGCTGCCGCTCGCCGATTCTCCCGGAGGCGAAGAAGCGGCTTCTTCGCACACAGAGCATTGTGGCGAGCGCAGGGAGCTCCTGAGAGCGGTTTGTGCCGAAAGAAGCCCGGGACCGGCACTTAGCTTCGGAGAGCTGCGTATCTGCGTCTTCTGCGTGTCTTGCCGCTCTACACTCAGCAAAAAGCTTTTCCACCATATCTTGCAAGGAGAAACTCTGCCAGGAAAGAAAACATCCAAAATCTTGTTCTAAAGCTTGCACGGGGGTCTGCAAAGCGTTTGGCAAGAATGAAAGGTAGTTGTCCAAAACTCGTTCTTTTCCAATAGAATAACCATGGAAAAGGCAGGAGAGTGGTAAAGTACTGTTTTCTCTAAGTCTGAAGGCTGCCCACACTGTGCCTGTGTGCTGCAGCTTGCATCTTCGCCTTTGGGAAGCTGCCGCTCGCCGATTCTCCCGGAGGCGAAGAAGCGGCTTCTTCGCACACAGAGCATTGTGGCGAGCGCAGGGAGCTCCTGAGAGCGGTTTGTGCCGAAAGAAGCCCGGGACCGGCACTTAGCTTCGGAGAGCTGCGTATCTGCGTCTTCTGCGTGTCTTGCCGCTCTACACTCAGCAAAAAGCTTTTCCACCATATCTTGCAAGGAGAAACTCTGCCAGGAAAGAAAACATCCAAAATCTTGTTCTAAAGCTTGCACGGGGGTCTGCAAAGCGTTTGGCAAGAATGAAAGGTAGTTGTCCAAAACTCGTTCTTTTCCAATAGAATAACCATGGAAAAGGCAGGAGAGTGGTAAAGTACTGTTTTCTCTAAGTCTGAAGGCTGCCCACACTGTGCCTGTGTGCTGCAGCTTGCATCTTCGCCTTTGGGAAGCTGCCGCTCGCCGATTCTCCCGGAGGCGAAGAAGCGGCTTCTTCGCACACAGAGCATTGTGGCGAGCGCAGGGAGCTCCTGAGAGCGGTTTGTGCCGAAAGAAGCCCGGGACCGGCACTTAGCTTCGGAGAGCTGCGTATCTGCGTCTTCTGCGTGTCTTGCCGCTCTACACTCAGCAAAAAGCTTTTCCACCATATCTTGCAAGGAGAAACTCTGCCAGGAAAGAAAACATCCAAAATCTTGTTCTAAAGCTTGCACGGGGGTCTGCAAAGCGTTTGGCAAGAATGAAAGGTAGTTGTCCAAAACTCGTTCTTTTCCAATAGAATAACCATGGAAAAGGCAGGAGAGTGGTAAAGTACTGTTTTCTCTAAGTCTGAAGGCTGCCCACACTGTGCCTGTGTGCTGCAGCTTGCATCTTCGCCTTTGGGAAGCTGCCGCTCGCCGATTCTCCCGGAGGCGAAGAAGCGGCTTCTTCGCACACAGAGCATTGTGGCGAGCGCAGGGAGCTCCTGAGAGCGGTTTGTGCCGAAAGAAGCCCGGGACCGGCACTTAGCTTCGGAGAGCTGCGTATCTGCGTCTTCTGCGTGTCTTGCCGCTCTACACTCAGCAAAAAGCTTTTCCACCATATCTTGCAAGGAGAAACTCTGCCAGGAAAGAAAACATCCAAAATCTTGTTCTAAAGCTTGCACGGGGGTCTGCAAAGCGTTTGGCAAGAATGAAAGGTAGTTGTCCAAAACTCGTTCTTTTCCAATAGAATAACCATGGAAAAGGCAGGAGAGTGGTAAAGTACTGTTTTCTCTAAGTCTGAAGGCTGCCCACACTGTGCCTGTGTGCTGCAGCTTGCATCTTCGCCTTTGGGAAGCTGCCGCTCGCCGATTCTCCCGGAGGCGAAGAAGCGGCTTCTTCGCACACAGAGCATTGTGGCGAGCGCAGGGAGCTCCTGAGAGCGGTTTGTGCCGAAAGAAGCCCGGGACCGGCACTTAGCTTCGGAGAGCTGCGTATCTGCGTCTTCTGCGTGTCTTGCCGCTCTACACTCAGCAAAAAGCTTTTCCACCATATCTTGCAAGGAGAAACTCTGCCAGGAAAGAAAACATCCAAAATCTTGTTCTAAAGCTTGCACGGGGGTCTGCAAAGCGTTTGGCAAGAATGAAAGGTAGTTGTCCAAAACTCGTTCTTTTCCAATAGAATAACCATGGAAAAGGCAGGAGAGTGGTAAAGTACTGTTTTCTCTAAGTCTGAAGGCTGCCCACACTGTGCCTGTGTGCTGCAGCTTGCATCTTCGCCTTTGGGAAGCTGCCGCTCGCCGATTCTCCCGGAGGCGAAGAAGCGGCTTCTTCGCACACAGAGCATTGTGGCGAGCGCAGGGAGCTCCTGAGAGCGGTTTGTGCCGAAAGAAGCCCGGGACCGGCACTTAGCTTCGGAGAGCTGCGTATCTGCGTCTTCTGCGTGTCTTGCCGCTCTACACTCAGCAAAAAGCTTTTCCACCATATCTTGCAAGGAGAAACTCTGCCAGGAAAGAAAACATCCAAAATCTTGTTCTAAAGCTTGCACGGGGGTCTGCAAAGCGTTTGGCAAGAATGAAAGGTAGTTGTCCAAAACTCGTTCTTTTCCAATAGAATAACCATGGAAAAGGCAGGAGAGTGGTAAAGTACTGTTTTCTCTAAGTCTGAAGGCTGCCCACACTGTGCCTGTGTGCTGCAGCTTGCATCTTCGCCTTTGGGAAGCTGCCGCTCGCCGATTCTCCCGGAGGCGAAGAAGCGGCTTCTTCGCACACAGAGCATTGTGGCGAGCGCAGGGAGCTCCTGAGAGCGGTTTGTGCCGAAAGAAGCCCGGGACCGGCACTTAGCTTCGGAGAGCTGCGTATCTGCGTCTTCTGCGTGTCTTGCCGCTCTACACTCAGCAAAAAGCTTTTCCACCATATCTTGCAAGGAGAAACTCTGCCAGGAAAGAAAACATCCAAAATCTTGTTCTAAAGCTTGCACGGGGGTCTGCAAAGCGTTTGGCAAGAATGAAAGGTAGTTGTCCAAAACTCGTTCTTTTCCAATAGAATAACCATGGAAAAGGCAGGAGAGTGGTAAAGTACTGTTTTCTCTAAGTCTGAAGGCTGCCCACACTGTGCCTGTGTGCTGCAGCTTGCATCTTCGCCTTTGGGAAGCTGCCGCTCGCCGATTCTCCCGGAGGCGAAGAAGCGGCTTCTTCGCACACAGAGCATTGTGGCGAGCGCAGGGAGCTCCTGAGAGCGGTTTGTGCCGAAAGAAGCCCGGGACCGGCACTTAGCTTCGGAGAGCTGCGTATCTGCGTCTTCTGCGTGTCTTGCCGCTCTACACTCAGCAAAAAGCTTTTCCACCATATCTTGCAAGGAGAAACTCTGCCAGGAAAGAAAACATCCAAAATCTTGTTCTAAAGCTTGCACGGGGGTCTGCAAAGCGTTTGGCAAGAATGAAAGGTAGTTGTCCAAAACTCGTTCTTTTCCAATAGAATAACCATGGAAAAGGCAGGAGAGTGGTAAAGTACTGTTTTCTCTAAGTCTGAAGGCTGCCCACACTGTGCCTGTGTGCTGCAGCTTGCATCTTCGCCTTTGGGAAGCTGCCGCTCGCCGATTCTCCCGGAGGCGAAGAAGCGGCTTCTTCGCACACAGAGCATTGTGGCGAGCGCAGGGAGCTCCTGAGAGCGGTTTGTGCCGAAAGAAGCCCGGGACCGGCACTTAGCTTCGGAGAGCTGCGTATCTGCGTCTTCTGCGTGTCTTGCCGCTCTACACTCAGCAAAAAGCTTTTCCACCATATCTTGCAAGGAGAAACTCTGCCAGGAAAGAAAACATCCAAAATCTTGTTCTAAAGCTTGCACGGGGGTCTGCAAAGCGTTTGGCAAGAATGAAAGGTAGTTGTCCAAAACTCGTTCTTTTCCAATAGAATAACCATGGAAAAGGCAGGAGAGTGGTAAAGTACTGTTTTCTCTAAGTCTGAAGGCTGCCCACACTGTGCCTGTGTGCTGCAGCTTGCATCTTCGCCTTTGGGAAGCTGCCGCTCGCCGATTCTCCCGGAGGCGAAGAAGCGGCTTCTTCGCACACAGAGCATTGTGGCGAGCGCAGGGAGCTCCTGAGAGCGGTTTGTGCCGAAAGAAGCCCGGGACCGGCACTTAGCTTCGGAGAGCTGCGTATCTGCGTCTTCTGCGTGTCTTGCCGCTCTACACTCAGCAAAAAGCTTTTCCACCATATCTTGCAAGGAGAAACTCTGCCAGGAAAGAAAACATCCAAAATCTTGTTCTAAAGCTTGCACGGGGGTCTGCAAAGCGTTTGGCAAGAATGAAAGGTAGTTGTCCAAAACTCGTTCTTTTCCAATAGAATAACCATGGAAAAGGCAGGAGAGTGGTAAAGTACTGTTTTCTCTAAGTCTGAAGGCTGCCCACACTGTGCCTGTGTGCTGCAGCTTGCATCTTCGCCTTTGGGAAGCTGCCGCTCGCCGATTCTCCCGGAGGCGAAGAAGCGGCTTCTTCGCACACAGAGCATTGTGGCGAGCGCAGGGAGCTCCTGAGAGCGGTTTGTGCCGAAAGAAGCCCGGGACCGGCACTTAGCTTCGGAGAGCTGCGTATCTGCGTCTTCTGCGTGTCTTGCCGCTCTACACTCAGCAAAAAGCTTTTCCACCATATCTTGCAAGGAGAAACTCTGCCAGGAAAGAAAACATCCAAAATCTTGTTCTAAAGCTTGCACGGGGGTCTGCAAAGCGTTTGGCAAGAATGAAAGGTAGTTGTCCAAAACTCGTTCTTTTCCAATAGAATAACCATGGAAAAGGCAGGAGAGTGGTAAAGTACTGTTTTCTCTAAGTCTGAAGGCTGCCCACACTGTGCCTGTGTGCTGCAGCTTGCATCTTCGCCTTTGGGAAGCTGCCGCTCGCCGATTCTCCCGGAGGCGAAGAAGCGGCTTCTTCGCACACAGAGCATTGTGGCGAGCGCAGGGAGCTCCTGAGAGCGGTTTGTGCCGAAAGAAGCCCGGGACCGGCACTTAGCTTCGGAGAGCTGCGTATCTGCGTCTTCTGCGTGTCTTGCCGCTCTACACTCAGCAAAAAGCTTTTCCACCATATCTTGCAAGGAGAAACTCTGCCAGGAAAGAAAACATCCAAAATCTTGTTCTAAAGCTTGCACGGGGGTCTGCAAAGCGTTTGGCAAGAATGAAAGGTAGTTGTCCAAAACTCGTTCTTTTCCAATAGAATAACCATGGAAAAGGCAGGAGAGTGGTAAAGTACTGTTTTCTCTAAGTCTGAAGGCTGCCCACACTGTGCCTGTGTGCTGCAGCTTGCATCTTCGCCTTTGGGAAGCTGCCGCTCGCCGATTCTCCCGGAGGCGAAGAAGCGGCTTCTTCGCACACAGAGCATTGTGGCGAGCGCAGGGAGCTCCTGAGAGCGGTTTGTGCCGAAAGAAGCCCGGGACCGGCACTTAGCTTCGGAGAGCTGCGTATCTGCGTCTTCTGCGTGTCTTGCCGCTCTACACTCAGCAAAAAGCTTTTCCACCATATCTTGCAAGGAGAAACTCTGCCAGGAAAGAAAACATCCAAAATCTTGTTCTAAAGCTTGCACGGGGGTCTGCAAAGCGTTTGGCAAGAATGAAAGGTAGTTGTCCAAAACTCGTTCTTTTCCAATAGAATAACCATGGAAAAGGCAGGAGAGTGGTAAAGTACTGTTTTCTCTAAGTCTGAAGGCTGCCCACACTGTGCCTGTGTGCTGCAGCTTGCATCTTCGCCTTTGGGAAGCTGCCGCTCGCCGATTCTCCCGGAGGCGAAGAAGCGGCTTCTTCGCACACAGAGCATTGTGGCGAGCGCAGGGAGCTCCTGAGAGCGGTTTGTGCCGAAAGAAGCCCGGGACCGGCACTTAGCTTCGGAGAGCTGCGTATCTGCGTCTTCTGCGTGTCTTGCCGCTCTACACTCAGCAAAAAGCTTTTCCACCATATCTTGCAAGGAGAAACTCTGCCAGGAAAGAAAACATCCAAAATCTTGTTCTAAAGCTTGCACGGGGGTCTGCAAAGCGTTTGGCAAGAATGAAAGGTAGTTGTCCAAAACTCGTTCTTTTCCAATAGAATAACCATGGAAAAGGCAGGAGAGTGGTAAAGTACTGTTTTCTCTAAGTCTGAAGGCTGCCCACACTGTGCCTGTGTGCTGCAGCTTGCATCTTCGCCTTTGGGAAGCTGCCGCTCGCCGATTCTCCCGGAGGCGAAGAAGCGGCTTCTTCGCACACAGAGCATTGTGGCGAGCGCAGGGAGCTCCTGAGAGCGGTTTGTGCCGAAAGAAGCCCGGGACCGGCACTTAGCTTCGGAGAGCTGCGTATCTGCGTCTTCTGCGTGTCTTGCCGCTCTACACTCAGCAAAAAGCTTTTCCACCATATCTTGCAAGGAGAAACTCTGCCAGGAAAGAAAACATCCAAAATCTTGTTCTAAAGCTTGCACGGGGGTCTGCAAAGCGTTTGGCAAGAATGAAAGGTAGTTGTCCAAAACTCGTTCTTTTCCAATAGAATAACCATGGAAAAGGCAGGAGAGTGGTAAAGTACTGTTTTCTCTAAGTCTGAAGGCTGCCCACACTGTGCCTGTGTGCTGCAGCTTGCATCTTCGCCTTTGGGAAGCTGCCGCTCGCCGATTCTCCCGGAGGCGAAGAAGCGGCTTCTTCGCACACAGAGCATTGTGGCGAGCGCAGGGAGCTCCTGAGAGCGGTTTGTGCCGAAAGAAGCCCGGGACCGGCACTTAGCTTCGGAGAGCTGCGTATCTGCGTCTTCTGCGTGTCTTGCCGCTCTACACTCAGCAAAAAGCTTTTCCACCATATCTTGCAAGGAGAAACTCTGCCAGGAAAGAAAACATCCAAAATCTTGTTCTAAAGCTTGCACGGGGGTCTGCAAAGCGTTTGGCAAGAATGAAAGGTAGTTGTCCAAAACTCGTTCTTTTCCAATAGAATAACCATGGAAAAGGCAGGAGAGTGGTAAAGTACTGTTTTCTCTAAGTCTGAAGGCTGCCCACACTGTGCCTGTGTGCTGCAGCTTGCATCTTCGCCTTTGGGAAGCTGCCGCTCGCCGATTCTCCCGGAGGCGAAGAAGCGGCTTCTTCGCACACAGAGCATTGTGGCGAGCGCAGGGAGCTCCTGAGAGCGGTTTGTGCCGAAAGAAGCCCGGGACCGGCACTTAGCTTCGGAGAGCTGCGTATCTGCGTCTTCTGCGTGTCTTGCCGCTCTACACTCAGCAAAAAGCTTTTCCACCATATCTTGCAAGGAGAAACTCTGCCAGGAAAGAAAACATCCAAAATCTTGTTCTAAAGCTTGCACGGGGGTCTGCAAAGCGTTTGGCAAGAATGAAAGGTAGTTGTCCAAAACTCGTTCTTTTCCAATAGAATAACCATGGAAAAGGCAGGAGAGTGGTAAAGTACTGTTTTCTCTAAGTCTGAAGGCTGCCCACACTGTGCCTGTGTGCTGCAGCTTGCATCTTCGCCTTTGGGAAGCTGCCGCTCGCCGATTCTCCCGGAGGCGAAGAAGCGGCTTCTTCGCACACAGAGCATTGTGGCGAGCGCAGGGAGCTCCTGAGAGCGGTTTGTGCCGAAAGAAGCCCGGGACCGGCACTTAGCTTCGGAGAGCTGCGTATCTGCGTCTTCTGCGTGTCTTGCCGCTCTACACTCAGCAAAAAGCTTTTCCACCATATCTTGCAAGGAGAAACTCTGCCAGGAAAGAAAACATCCAAAATCTTGTTCTAAAGCTTGCACGGGGGTCTGCAAAGCGTTTGGCAAGAATGAAAGGTAGTTGTCCAAAACTCGTTCTTTTCCAATAGAATAACCATGGAAAAGGCAGGAGAGTGGTAAAGTACTGTTTTCTCTAAGTCTGAAGGCTGCCCACACTGTGCCTGTGTGCTGCAGCTTGCATCTTCGCCTTTGGGAAGCTGCCGCTCGCCGATTCTCCCGGAGGCGAAGAAGCGGCTTCTTCGCACACAGAGCATTGTGGCGAGCGCAGGGAGCTCCTGAGAGCGGTTTGTGCCGAAAGAAGCCCGGGACCGGCACTTAGCTTCGGAGAGCTGCGTATCTGCGTCTTCTGCGTGTCTTGCCGCTCTACACTCAGCAAAAAGCTTTTCCACCATATCTTGCAAGGAGAAACTCTGCCAGGAAAGAAAACATCCAAAATCTTGTTCTAAAGCTTGCACGGGGGTCTGCAAAGCGTTTGGCAAGAATGAAAGGTAGTTGTCCAAAACTCGTTCTTTTCCAATAGAATAACCATGGAAAAGGCAGGAGAGTGGTAAAGTACTGTTTTCTCTAAGTCTGAAGGCTGCCCACACTGTGCCTGTGTGCTGCAGCTTGCATCTTCGCCTTTGGGAAGCTGCCGCTCGCCGATTCTCCCGGAGGCGAAGAAGCGGCTTCTTCGCACACAGAGCATTGTGGCGAGCGCAGGGAGCTCCTGAGAGCGGTTTGTGCCGAAAGAAGCCCGGGACCGGCACTTAGCTTCGGAGAGCTGCGTATCTGCGTCTTCTGCGTGTCTTGCCGCTCTACACTCAGCAAAAAGCTTTTCCACCATATCTTGCAAGGAGAAACTCTGCCAGGAAAGAAAACATCCAAAATCTTGTTCTAAAGCTTGCACGGGGGTCTGCAAAGCGTTTGGCAAGAATGAAAGGTAGTTGTCCAAAACTCGTTCTTTTCCAATAGAATAACCATGGAAAAGGCAGGAGAGTGGTAAAGTACTGTTTTCTCTAAGTCTGAAGGCTGCCCACACTGTGCCTGTGTGCTGCAGCTTGCATCTTCGCCTTTGGGAAGCTGCCGCTCGCCGATTCTCCCGGAGGCGAAGAAGCGGCTTCTTCGCACACAGAGCATTGTGGCGAGCGCAGGGAGCTCCTGAGAGCGGTTTGTGCCGAAAGAAGCCCGGGACCGGCACTTAGCTTCGGAGAGCTGCGTATCTGCGTCTTCTGCGTGTCTTGCCGCTCTACACTCAGCAAAAAGCTTTTCCACCATATCTTGCAAGGAGAAACTCTGCCAGGAAAGAAAACATCCAAAATCTTGTTCTAAAGCTTGCACGGGGGTCTGCAAAGCGTTTGGCAAGAATGAAAGGTAGTTGTCCAAAACTCGTTCTTTTCCAATAGAATAACCATGGAAAAGGCAGGAGAGTGGTAAAGTACTGTTTTCTCTAAGTCTGAAGGCTGCCCACACTGTGCCTGTGTGCTGCAGCTTGCATCTTCGCCTTTGGGAAGCTGCCGCTCGCCGATTCTCCCGGAGGCGAAGAAGCGGCTTCTTCGCACACAGAGCATTGTGGCGAGCGCAGGGAGCTCCTGAGAGCGGTTTGTGCCGAAAGAAGCCCGGGACCGGCACTTAGCTTCGGAGAGCTGCGTATCTGCGTCTTCTGCGTGTCTTGCCGCTCTACACTCAGCAAAAAGCTTTTCCACCATATCTTGCAAGGAGAAACTCTGCCAGGAAAGAAAACATCCAAAATCTTGTTCTAAAGCTTGCACGGGGGTCTGCAAAGCGTTTGGCAAGAATGAAAGGTAGTTGTCCAAAACTCGTTCTTTTCCAATAGAATAACCATGGAAAAGGCAGGAGAGTGGTAAAGTACTGTTTTCTCTAAGTCTGAAGGCTGCCCACACTGTGCCTGTGTGCTGCAGCTTGCATCTTCGCCTTTGGGAAGCTGCCGCTCGCCGATTCTCCCGGAGGCGAAGAAGCGGCTTCTTCGCACACAGAGCATTGTGGCGAGCGCAGGGAGCTCCTGAGAGCGGTTTGTGCCGAAAGAAGCCCGGGACCGGCACTTAGCTTCGGAGAGCTGCGTATCTGCGTCTTCTGCGTGTCTTGCCGCTCTACACTCAGCAAAAAGCTTTTCCACCATATCTTGCAAGGAGAAACTCTGCCAGGAAAGAAAACATCCAAAATCTTGTTCTAAAGCTTGCACGGGGGTCTGCAAAGCGTTTGGCAAGAATGAAAGGTAGTTGTCCAAAACTCGTTCTTTTCCAATAGAATAACCATGGAAAAGGCAGGAGAGTGGTAAAGTACTGTTTTCTCTAAGTCTGAAGGCTGCCCACACTGTGCCTGTGTGCTGCAGCTTGCATCTTCGCCTTTGGGAAGCTGCCGCTCGCCGATTCTCCCGGAGGCGAAGAAGCGGCTTCTTCGCACACAGAGCATTGTGGCGAGCGCAGGGAGCTCCTGAGAGCGGTTTGTGCCGAAAGAAGCCCGGGACCGGCACTTAGCTTCGGAGAGCTGCGTATCTGCGTCTTCTGCGTGTCTTGCCGCTCTACACTCAGCAAAAAGCTTTTCCACCATATCTTGCAAGGAGAAACTCTGCCAGGAAAGAAAACATCCAAAATCTTGTTCTAAAGCTTGCACGGGGGTCTGCAAAGCGTTTGGCAAGAATGAAAGGTAGTTGTCCAAAACTCGTTCTTTTCCAATAGAATAACCATGGAAAAGGCAGGAGAGTGGTAAAGTACTGTTTTCTCTAAGTCTGAAGGCTGCCCACACTGTGCCTGTGTGCTGCAGCTTGCATCTTCGCCTTTGGGAAGCTGCCGCTCGCCGATTCTCCCGGAGGCGAAGAAGCGGCTTCTTCGCACACAGAGCATTGTGGCGAGCGCAGGGAGCTCCTGAGAGCGGTTTGTGCCGAAAGAAGCCCGGGACCGGCACTTAGCTTCGGAGAGCTGCGTATCTGCGTCTTCTGCGTGTCTTGCCGCTCTACACTCAGCAAAAAGCTTTTCCACCATATCTTGCAAGGAGAAACTCTGCCAGGAAAGAAAACATCCAAAATCTTGTTCTAAAGCTTGCACGGGGGTCTGCAAAGCGTTTGGCAAGAATGAAAGGTAGTTGTCCAAAACTCGTTCTTTTCCAATAGAATAACCATGGAAAAGGCAGGAGAGTGGTAAAGTACTGTTTTCTCTAAGTCTGAAGGCTGCCCACACTGTGCCTGTGTGCTGCAGCTTGCATCTTCGCCTTTGGGAAGCTGCCGCTCGCCGATTCTCCCGGAGGCGAAGAAGCGGCTTCTTCGCACACAGAGCATTGTGGCGAGCGCAGGGAGCTCCTGAGAGCGGTTTGTGCCGAAAGAAGCCCGGGACCGGCACTTAGCTTCGGAGAGCTGCGTATCTGCGTCTTCTGCGTGTCTTGCCGCTCTACACTCAGCAAAAAGCTTTTCCACCATATCTTGCAAGGAGAAACTCTGCCAGGAAAGAAAACATCCAAAATCTTGTTCTAAAGCTTGCACGGGGGTCTGCAAAGCGTTTGGCAAGAATGAAAGGTAGTTGTCCAAAACTCGTTCTTTTCCAATAGAATAACCATGGAAAAGGCAGGAGAGTGGTAAAGTACTGTTTTCTCTAAGTCTGAAGGCTGCCCACACTGTGCCTGTGTGCTGCAGCTTGCATCTTCGCCTTTGGGAAGCTGCCGCTCGCCGATTCTCCCGGAGGCGAAGAAGCGGCTTCTTCGCACACAGAGCATTGTGGCGAGCGCAGGGAGCTCCTGAGAGCGGTTTGTGCCGAAAGAAGCCCGGGACCGGCACTTAGCTTCGGAGAGCTGCGTATCTGCGTCTTCTGCGTGTCTTGCCGCTCTACACTCAGCAAAAAGCTTTTCCACCATATCTTGCAAGGAGAAACTCTGCCAGGAAAGAAAACATCCAAAATCTTGTTCTAAAGCTTGCACGGGGGTCTGCAAAGCGTTTGGCAAGAATGAAAGGTAGTTGTCCAAAACTCGTTCTTTTCCAATAGAATAACCATGGAAAAGGCAGGAGAGTGGTAAAGTACTGTTTTCTCTAAGTCTGAAGGCTGCCCACACTGTGCCTGTGTGCTGCAGCTTGCATCTTCGCCTTTGGGAAGCTGCCGCTCGCCGATTCTCCCGGAGGCGAAGAAGCGGCTTCTTCGCACACAGAGCATTGTGGCGAGCGCAGGGAGCTCCTGAGAGCGGTTTGTGCCGAAAGAAGCCCGGGACCGGCACTTAGCTTCGGAGAGCTGCGTATCTGCGTCTTCTGCGTGTCTTGCCGCTCTACACTCAGCAAAAAGCTTTTCCACCATATCTTGCAAGGAGAAACTCTGCCAGGAAAGAAAACATCCAAAATCTTGTTCTAAAGCTTGCACGGGGGTCTGCAAAGCGTTTGGCAAGAATGAAAGGTAGTTGTCCAAAACTCGTTCTTTTCCAATAGAATAACCATGGAAAAGGCAGGAGAGTGGTAAAGTACTGTTTTCTCTAAGTCTGAAGGCTGCCCACACTGTGCCTGTGTGCTGCAGCTTGCATCTTCGCCTTTGGGAAGCTGCCGCTCGCCGATTCTCCCGGAGGCGAAGAAGCGGCTTCTTCGCACACAGAGCATTGTGGCGAGCGCAGGGAGCTCCTGAGAGCGGTTTGTGCCGAAAGAAGCCCGGGACCGGCACTTAGCTTCGGAGAGCTGCGTATCTGCGTCTTCTGCGTGTCTTGCCGCTCTACACTCAGCAAAAAGCTTTTCCACCATATCTTGCAAGGAGAAACTCTGCCAGGAAAGAAAACATCCAAAATCTTGTTCTAAAGCTTGCACGGGGGTCTGCAAAGCGTTTGGCAAGAATGAAAGGTAGTTGTCCAAAACTCGTTCTTTTCCAATAGAATAACCATGGAAAAGGCAGGAGAGTGGTAAAGTACTGTTTTCTCTAAGTCTGAAGGCTGCCCACACTGTGCCTGTGTGCTGCAGCTTGCATCTTCGCCTTTGGGAAGCTGCCGCTCGCCGATTCTCCCGGAGGCGAAGAAGCGGCTTCTTCGCACACAGAGCATTGTGGCGAGCGCAGGGAGCTCCTGAGAGCGGTTTGTGCCGAAAGAAGCCCGGGACCGGCACTTAGCTTCGGAGAGCTGCGTATCTGCGTCTTCTGCGTGTCTTGCCGCTCTACACTCAGCAAAAAGCTTTTCCACCATATCTTGCAAGGAGAAACTCTGCCAGGAAAGAAAACATCCAAAATCTTGTTCTAAAGCTTGCACGGGGGTCTGCAAAGCGTTTGGCAAGAATGAAAGGTAGTTGTCCAAAACTCGTTCTTTTCCAATAGAATAACCATGGAAAAGGCAGGAGAGTGGTAAAGTACTGTTTTCTCTAAGTCTGAAGGCTGCCCACACTGTGCCTGTGTGCTGCAGCTTGCATCTTCGCCTTTGGGAAGCTGCCGCTCGCCGATTCTCCCGGAGGCGAAGAAGCGGCTTCTTCGCACACAGAGCATTGTGGCGAGCGCAGGGAGCTCCTGAGAGCGGTTTGTGCCGAAAGAAGCCCGGGACCGGCACTTAGCTTCGGAGAGCTGCGTATCTGCGTCTTCTGCGTGTCTTGCCGCTCTACACTCAGCAAAAAGCTTTTCCACCATATCTTGCAAGGAGAAACTCTGCCAGGAAAGAAAACATCCAAAATCTTGTTCTAAAGCTTGCACGGGGGTCTGCAAAGCGTTTGGCAAGAATGAAAGGTAGTTGTCCAAAACTCGTTCTTTTCCAATAGAATAACCATGGAAAAGGCAGGAGAGTGGTAAAGTACTGTTTTCTCTAAGTCTGAAGGCTGCCCACACTGTGCCTGTGTGCTGCAGCTTGCATCTTCGCCTTTGGGAAGCTGCCGCTCGCCGATTCTCCCGGAGGCGAAGAAGCGGCTTCTTCGCACACAGAGCATTGTGGCGAGCGCAGGGAGCTCCTGAGAGCGGTTTGTGCCGAAAGAAGCCCGGGACCGGCACTTAGCTTCGGAGAGCTGCGTATCTGCGTCTTCTGCGTGTCTTGCCGCTCTACACTCAGCAAAAAGCTTTTCCACCATATCTTGCAAGGAGAAACTCTGCCAGGAAAGAAAACATCCAAAATCTTGTTCTAAAGCTTGCACGGGGGTCTGCAAAGCGTTTGGCAAGAATGAAAGGTAGTTGTCCAAAACTCGTTCTTTTCCAATAGAATAACCATGGAAAAGGCAGGAGAGTGGTAAAGTACTGTTTTCTCTAAGTCTGAAGGCTGCCCACACTGTGCCTGTGTGCTGCAGCTTGCATCTTCGCCTTTGGGAAGCTGCCGCTCGCCGATTCTCCCGGAGGCGAAGAAGCGGCTTCTTCGCACACAGAGCATTGTGGCGAGCGCAGGGAGCTCCTGAGAGCGGTTTGTGCCGAAAGAAGCCCGGGACCGGCACTTAGCTTCGGAGAGCTGCGTATCTGCGTCTTCTGCGTGTCTTGCCGCTCTACACTCAGCAAAAAGCTTTTCCACCATATCTTGCAAGGAGAAACTCTGCCAGGAAAGAAAACATCCAAAATCTTGTTCTAAAGCTTGCACGGGGGTCTGCAAAGCGTTTGGCAAGAATGAAAGGTAGTTGTCCAAAACTCGTTCTTTTCCAATAGAATAACCATGGAAAAGGCAGGAGAGTGGTAAAGTACTGTTTTCTCTAAGTCTGAAGGCTGCCCACACTGTGCCTGTGTGCTGCAGCTTGCATCTTCGCCTTTGGGAAGCTGCCGCTCGCCGATTCTCCCGGAGGCGAAGAAGCGGCTTCTTCGCACACAGAGCATTGTGGCGAGCGCAGGGAGCTCCTGAGAGCGGTTTGTGCCGAAAGAAGCCCGGGACCGGCACTTAGCTTCGGAGAGCTGCGTATCTGCGTCTTCTGCGTGTCTTGCCGCTCTACACTCAGCAAAAAGCTTTTCCACCATATCTTGCAAGGAGAAACTCTGCCAGGAAAGAAAACATCCAAAATCTTGTTCTAAAGCTTGCACGGGGGTCTGCAAAGCGTTTGGCAAGAATGAAAGGTAGTTGTCCAAAACTCGTTCTTTTCCAATAGAATAACCATGGAAAAGGCAGGAGAGTGGTAAAGTACTGTTTTCTCTAAGTCTGAAGGCTGCCCACACTGTGCCTGTGTGCTGCAGCTTGCATCTTCGCCTTTGGGAAGCTGCCGCTCGCCGATTCTCCCGGAGGCGAAGAAGCGGCTTCTTCGCACACAGAGCATTGTGGCGAGCGCAGGGAGCTCCTGAGAGCGGTTTGTGCCGAAAGAAGCCCGGGACCGGCACTTAGCTTCGGAGAGCTGCGTATCTGCGTCTTCTGCGTGTCTTGCCGCTCTACACTCAGCAAAAAGCTTTTCCACCATATCTTGCAAGGAGAAACTCTGCCAGGAAAGAAAACATCCAAAATCTTGTTCTAAAGCTTGCACGGGGGTCTGCAAAGCGTTTGGCAAGAATGAAAGGTAGTTGTCCAAAACTCGTTCTTTTCCAATAGAATAACCATGGAAAAGGCAGGAGAGTGGTAAAGTACTGTTTTCTCTAAGTCTGAAGGCTGCCCACACTGTGCCTGTGTGCTGCAGCTTGCATCTTCGCCTTTGGGAAGCTGCCGCTCGCCGATTCTCCCGGAGGCGAAGAAGCGGCTTCTTCGCACACAGAGCATTGTGGCGAGCGCAGGGAGCTCCTGAGAGCGGTTTGTGCCGAAAGAAGCCCGGGACCGGCACTTAGCTTCGGAGAGCTGCGTATCTGCGTCTTCTGCGTGTCTTGCCGCTCTACACTCAGCAAAAAGCTTTTCCACCATATCTTGCAAGGAGAAACTCTGCCAGGAAAGAAAACATCCAAAATCTTGTTCTAAAGCTTGCACGGGGGTCTGCAAAGCGTTTGGCAAGAATGAAAGGTAGTTGTCCAAAACTCGTTCTTTTCCAATAGAATAACCATGGAAAAGGCAGGAGAGTGGTAAAGTACTGTTTTCTCTAAGTCTGAAGGCTGCCCACACTGTGCCTGTGTGCTGCAGCTTGCATCTTCGCCTTTGGGAAGCTGCCGCTCGCCGATTCTCCCGGAGGCGAAGAAGCGGCTTCTTCGCACACAGAGCATTGTGGCGAGCGCAGGGAGCTCCTGAGAGCGGTTTGTGCCGAAAGAAGCCCGGGACCGGCACTTAGCTTCGGAGAGCTGCGTATCTGCGTCTTCTGCGTGTCTTGCCGCTCTACACTCAGCAAAAAGCTTTTCCACCATATCTTGCAAGGAGAAACTCTGCCAGGAAAGAAAACATCCAAAATCTTGTTCTAAAGCTTGCACGGGGGTCTGCAAAGCGTTTGGCAAGAATGAAAGGTAGTTGTCCAAAACTCGTTCTTTTCCAATAGAATAACCATGGAAAAGGCAGGAGAGTGGTAAAGTACTGTTTTCTCTAAGTCTGAAGGCTGCCCACACTGTGCCTGTGTGCTGCAGCTTGCATCTTCGCCTTTGGGAAGCTGCCGCTCGCCGATTCTCCCGGAGGCGAAGAAGCGGCTTCTTCGCACACAGAGCATTGTGGCGAGCGCAGGGAGCTCCTGAGAGCGGTTTGTGCCGAAAGAAGCCCGGGACCGGCACTTAGCTTCGGAGAGCTGCGTATCTGCGTCTTCTGCGTGTCTTGCCGCTCTACACTCAGCAAAAAGCTTTTCCACCATATCTTGCAAGGAGAAACTCTGCCAGGAAAGAAAACATCCAAAATCTTGTTCTAAAGCTTGCACGGGGGTCTGCAAAGCGTTTGGCAAGAATGAAAGGTAGTTGTCCAAAACTCGTTCTTTTCCAATAGAATAACCATGGAAAAGGCAGGAGAGTGGTAAAGTACTGTTTTCTCTAAGTCTGAAGGCTGCCCACACTGTGCCTGTGTGCTGCAGCTTGCATCTTCGCCTTTGGGAAGCTGCCGCTCGCCGATTCTCCCGGAGGCGAAGAAGCGGCTTCTTCGCACACAGAGCATTGTGGCGAGCGCAGGGAGCTCCTGAGAGCGGTTTGTGCCGAAAGAAGCCCGGGACCGGCACTTAGCTTCGGAGAGCTGCGTATCTGCGTCTTCTGCGTGTCTTGCCGCTCTACACTCAGCAAAAAGCTTTTCCACCATATCTTGCAAGGAGAAACTCTGCCAGGAAAGAAAACATCCAAAATCTTGTTCTAAAGCTTGCACGGGGGTCTGCAAAGCGTTTGGCAAGAATGAAAGGTAGTTGTCCAAAACTCGTTCTTTTCCAATAGAATAACCATGGAAAAGGCAGGAGAGTGGTAAAGTACTGTTTTCTCTAAGTCTGAAGGCTGCCCACACTGTGCCTGTGTGCTGCAGCTTGCATCTTCGCCTTTGGGAAGCTGCCGCTCGCCGATTCTCCCGGAGGCGAAGAAGCGGCTTCTTCGCACACAGAGCATTGTGGCGAGCGCAGGGAGCTCCTGAGAGCGGTTTGTGCCGAAAGAAGCCCGGGACCGGCACTTAGCTTCGGAGAGCTGCGTATCTGCGTCTTCTGCGTGTCTTGCCGCTCTACACTCAGCAAAAAGCTTTTCCACCATATCTTGCAAGGAGAAACTCTGCCAGGAAAGAAAACATCCAAAATCTTGTTCTAAAGCTTGCACGGGGGTCTGCAAAGCGTTTGGCAAGAATGAAAGGTAGTTGTCCAAAACTCGTTCTTTTCCAATAGAATAACCATGGAAAAGGCAGGAGAGTGGTAAAGTACTGTTTTCTCTAAGTCTGAAGGCTGCCCACACTGTGCCTGTGTGCTGCAGCTTGCATCTTCGCCTTTGGGAAGCTGCCGCTCGCCGATTCTCCCGGAGGCGAAGAAGCGGCTTCTTCGCACACAGAGCATTGTGGCGAGCGCAGGGAGCTCCTGAGAGCGGTTTGTGCCGAAAGAAGCCCGGGACCGGCACTTAGCTTCGGAGAGCTGCGTATCTGCGTCTTCTGCGTGTCTTGCCGCTCTACACTCAGCAAAAAGCTTTTCCACCATATCTTGCAAGGAGAAACTCTGCCAGGAAAGAAAACATCCAAAATCTTGTTCTAAAGCTTGCACGGGGGTCTGCAAAGCGTTTGGCAAGAATGAAAGGTAGTTGTCCAAAACTCGTTCTTTTCCAATAGAATAACCATGGAAAAGGCAGGAGAGTGGTAAAGTACTGTTTTCTCTAAGTCTGAAGGCTGCCCACACTGTGCCTGTGTGCTGCAGCTTGCATCTTCGCCTTTGGGAAGCTGCCGCTCGCCGATTCTCCCGGAGGCGAAGAAGCGGCTTCTTCGCACACAGAGCATTGTGGCGAGCGCAGGGAGCTCCTGAGAGCGGTTTGTGCCGAAAGAAGCCCGGGACCGGCACTTAGCTTCGGAGAGCTGCGTATCTGCGTCTTCTGCGTGTCTTGCCGCTCTACACTCAGCAAAAAGCTTTTCCACCATATCTTGCAAGGAGAAACTCTGCCAGGAAAGAAAACATCCAAAATCTTGTTCTAAAGCTTGCACGGGGGTCTGCAAAGCGTTTGGCAAGAATGAAAGGTAGTTGTCCAAAACTCGTTCTTTTCCAATAGAATAACCATGGAAAAGGCAGGAGAGTGGTAAAGTACTGTTTTCTCTAAGTCTGAAGGCTGCCCACACTGTGCCTGTGTGCTGCAGCTTGCATCTTCGCCTTTGGGAAGCTGCCGCTCGCCGATTCTCCCGGAGGCGAAGAAGCGGCTTCTTCGCACACAGAGCATTGTGGCGAGCGCAGGGAGCTCCTGAGAGCGGTTTGTGCCGAAAGAAGCCCGGGACCGGCACTTAGCTTCGGAGAGCTGCGTATCTGCGTCTTCTGCGTGTCTTGCCGCTCTACACTCAGCAAAAAGCTTTTCCACCATATCTTGCAAGGAGAAACTCTGCCAGGAAAGAAAACATCCAAAATCTTGTTCTAAAGCTTGCACGGGGGTCTGCAAAGCGTTTGGCAAGAATGAAAGGTAGTTGTCCAAAACTCGTTCTTTTCCAATAGAATAACCATGGAAAAGGCAGGAGAGTGGTAAAGTACTGTTTTCTCTAAGTCTGAAGGCTGCCCACACTGTGCCTGTGTGCTGCAGCTTGCATCTTCGCCTTTGGGAAGCTGCCGCTCGCCGATTCTCCCGGAGGCGAAGAAGCGGCTTCTTCGCACACAGAGCATTGTGGCGAGCGCAGGGAGCTCCTGAGAGCGGTTTGTGCCGAAAGAAGCCCGGGACCGGCACTTAGCTTCGGAGAGCTGCGTATCTGCGTCTTCTGCGTGTCTTGCCGCTCTACACTCAGCAAAAAGCTTTTCCACCATATCTTGCAAGGAGAAACTCTGCCAGGAAAGAAAACATCCAAAATCTTGTTCTAAAGCTTGCACGGGGGTCTGCAAAGCGTTTGGCAAGAATGAAAGGTAGTTGTCCAAAACTCGTTCTTTTCCAATAGAATAACCATGGAAAAGGCAGGAGAGTGGTAAAGTACTGTTTTCTCTAAGTCTGAAGGCTGCCCACACTGTGCCTGTGTGCTGCAGCTTGCATCTTCGCCTTTGGGAAGCTGCCGCTCGCCGATTCTCCCGGAGGCGAAGAAGCGGCTTCTTCGCACACAGAGCATTGTGGCGAGCGCAGGGAGCTCCTGAGAGCGGTTTGTGCCGAAAGAAGCCCGGGACCGGCACTTAGCTTCGGAGAGCTGCGTATCTGCGTCTTCTGCGTGTCTTGCCGCTCTACACTCAGCAAAAAGCTTTTCCACCATATCTTGCAAGGAGAAACTCTGCCAGGAAAGAAAACATCCAAAATCTTGTTCTAAAGCTTGCACGGGGGTCTGCAAAGCGTTTGGCAAGAATGAAAGGTAGTTGTCCAAAACTCGTTCTTTTCCAATAGAATAACCATGGAAAAGGCAGGAGAGTGGTAAAGTACTGTTTTCTCTAAGTCTGAAGGCTGCCCACACTGTGCCTGTGTGCTGCAGCTTGCATCTTCGCCTTTGGGAAGCTGCCGCTCGCCGATTCTCCCGGAGGCGAAGAAGCGGCTTCTTCGCACACAGAGCATTGTGGCGAGCGCAGGGAGCTCCTGAGAGCGGTTTGTGCCGAAAGAAGCCCGGGACCGGCACTTAGCTTCGGAGAGCTGCGTATCTGCGTCTTCTGCGTGTCTTGCCGCTCTACACTCAGCAAAAAGCTTTTCCACCATATCTTGCAAGGAGAAACTCTGCCAGGAAAGAAAACATCCAAAATCTTGTTCTAAAGCTTGCACGGGGGTCTGCAAAGCGTTTGGCAAGAATGAAAGGTAGTTGTCCAAAACTCGTTCTTTTCCAATAGAATAACCATGGAAAAGGCAGGAGAGTGGTAAAGTACTGTTTTCTCTAAGTCTGAAGGCTGCCCACACTGTGCCTGTGTGCTGCAGCTTGCATCTTCGCCTTTGGGAAGCTGCCGCTCGCCGATTCTCCCGGAGGCGAAGAAGCGGCTTCTTCGCACACAGAGCATTGTGGCGAGCGCAGGGAGCTCCTGAGAGCGGTTTGTGCCGAAAGAAGCCCGGGACCGGCACTTAGCTTCGGAGAGCTGCGTATCTGCGTCTTCTGCGTGTCTTGCCGCTCTACACTCAGCAAAAAGCTTTTCCACCATATCTTGCAAGGAGAAACTCTGCCAGGAAAGAAAACATCCAAAATCTTGTTCTAAAGCTTGCACGGGGGTCTGCAAAGCGTTTGGCAAGAATGAAAGGTAGTTGTCCAAAACTCGTTCTTTTCCAATAGAATAACCATGGAAAAGGCAGGAGAGTGGTAAAGTACTGTTTTCTCTAAGTCTGAAGGCTGCCCACACTGTGCCTGTGTGCTGCAGCTTGCATCTTCGCCTTTGGGAAGCTGCCGCTCGCCGATTCTCCCGGAGGCGAAGAAGCGGCTTCTTCGCACACAGAGCATTGTGGCGAGCGCAGGGAGCTCCTGAGAGCGGTTTGTGCCGAAAGAAGCCCGGGACCGGCACTTAGCTTCGGAGAGCTGCGTATCTGCGTCTTCTGCGTGTCTTGCCGCTCTACACTCAGCAAAAAGCTTTTCCACCATATCTTGCAAGGAGAAACTCTGCCAGGAAAGAAAACATCCAAAATCTTGTTCTAAAGCTTGCACGGGGGTCTGCAAAGCGTTTGGCAAGAATGAAAGGTAGTTGTCCAAAACTCGTTCTTTTCCAATAGAATAACCATGGAAAAGGCAGGAGAGTGGTAAAGTACTGTTTTCTCTAAGTCTGAAGGCTGCCCACACTGTGCCTGTGTGCTGCAGCTTGCATCTTCGCCTTTGGGAAGCTGCCGCTCGCCGATTCTCCCGGAGGCGAAGAAGCGGCTTCTTCGCACACAGAGCATTGTGGCGAGCGCAGGGAGCTCCTGAGAGCGGTTTGTGCCGAAAGAAGCCCGGGACCGGCACTTAGCTTCGGAGAGCTGCGTATCTGCGTCTTCTGCGTGTCTTGCCGCTCTACACTCAGCAAAAAGCTTTTCCACCATATCTTGCAAGGAGAAACTCTGCCAGGAAAGAAAACATCCAAAATCTTGTTCTAAAGCTTGCACGGGGGTCTGCAAAGCGTTTGGCAAGAATGAAAGGTAGTTGTCCAAAACTCGTTCTTTTCCAATAGAATAACCATGGAAAAGGCAGGAGAGTGGTAAAGTACTGTTTTCTCTAAGTCTGAAGGCTGCCCACACTGTGCCTGTGTGCTGCAGCTTGCATCTTCGCCTTTGGGAAGCTGCCGCTCGCCGATTCTCCCGGAGGCGAAGAAGCGGCTTCTTCGCACACAGAGCATTGTGGCGAGCGCAGGGAGCTCCTGAGAGCGGTTTGTGCCGAAAGAAGCCCGGGACCGGCACTTAGCTTCGGAGAGCTGCGTATCTGCGTCTTCTGCGTGTCTTGCCGCTCTACACTCAGCAAAAAGCTTTTCCACCATATCTTGCAAGGAGAAACTCTGCCAGGAAAGAAAACATCCAAAATCTTGTTCTAAAGCTTGCACGGGGGTCTGCAAAGCGTTTGGCAAGAATGAAAGGTAGTTGTCCAAAACTCGTTCTTTTCCAATAGAATAACCATGGAAAAGGCAGGAGAGTGGTAAAGTACTGTTTTCTCTAAGTCTGAAGGCTGCCCACACTGTGCCTGTGTGCTGCAGCTTGCATCTTCGCCTTTGGGAAGCTGCCGCTCGCCGATTCTCCCGGAGGCGAAGAAGCGGCTTCTTCGCACACAGAGCATTGTGGCGAGCGCAGGGAGCTCCTGAGAGCGGTTTGTGCCGAAAGAAGCCCGGGACCGGCACTTAGCTTCGGAGAGCTGCGTATCTGCGTCTTCTGCGTGTCTTGCCGCTCTACACTCAGCAAAAAGCTTTTCCACCATATCTTGCAAGGAGAAACTCTGCCAGGAAAGAAAACATCCAAAATCTTGTTCTAAAGCTTGCACGGGGGTCTGCAAAGCGTTTGGCAAGAATGAAAGGTAGTTGTCCAAAACTCGTTCTTTTCCAATAGAATAACCATGGAAAAGGCAGGAGAGTGGTAAAGTACTGTTTTCTCTAAGTCTGAAGGCTGCCCACACTGTGCCTGTGTGCTGCAGCTTGCATCTTCGCCTTTGGGAAGCTGCCGCTCGCCGATTCTCCCGGAGGCGAAGAAGCGGCTTCTTCGCACACAGAGCATTGTGGCGAGCGCAGGGAGCTCCTGAGAGCGGTTTGTGCCGAAAGAAGCCCGGGACCGGCACTTAGCTTCGGAGAGCTGCGTATCTGCGTCTTCTGCGTGTCTTGCCGCTCTACACTCAGCAAAAAGCTTTTCCACCATATCTTGCAAGGAGAAACTCTGCCAGGAAAGAAAACATCCAAAATCTTGTTCTAAAGCTTGCACGGGGGTCTGCAAAGCGTTTGGCAAGAATGAAAGGTAGTTGTCCAAAACTCGTTCTTTTCCAATAGAATAACCATGGAAAAGGCAGGAGAGTGGTAAAGTACTGTTTTCTCTAAGTCTGAAGGCTGCCCACACTGTGCCTGTGTGCTGCAGCTTGCATCTTCGCCTTTGGGAAGCTGCCGCTCGCCGATTCTCCCGGAGGCGAAGAAGCGGCTTCTTCGCACACAGAGCATTGTGGCGAGCGCAGGGAGCTCCTGAGAGCGGTTTGTGCCGAAAGAAGCCCGGGACCGGCACTTAGCTTCGGAGAGCTGCGTATCTGCGTCTTCTGCGTGTCTTGCCGCTCTACACTCAGCAAAAAGCTTTTCCACCATATCTTGCAAGGAGAAACTCTGCCAGGAAAGAAAACATCCAAAATCTTGTTCTAAAGCTTGCACGGGGGTCTGCAAAGCGTTTGGCAAGAATGAAAGGTAGTTGTCCAAAACTCGTTCTTTTCCAATAGAATAACCATGGAAAAGGCAGGAGAGTGGTAAAGTACTGTTTTCTCTAAGTCTGAAGGCTGCCCACACTGTGCCTGTGTGCTGCAGCTTGCATCTTCGCCTTTGGGAAGCTGCCGCTCGCCGATTCTCCCGGAGGCGAAGAAGCGGCTTCTTCGCACACAGAGCATTGTGGCGAGCGCAGGGAGCTCCTGAGAGCGGTTTGTGCCGAAAGAAGCCCGGGACCGGCACTTAGCTTCGGAGAGCTGCGTATCTGCGTCTTCTGCGTGTCTTGCCGCTCTACACTCAGCAAAAAGCTTTTCCACCATATCTTGCAAGGAGAAACTCTGCCAGGAAAGAAAACATCCAAAATCTTGTTCTAAAGCTTGCACGGGGGTCTGCAAAGCGTTTGGCAAGAATGAAAGGTAGTTGTCCAAAACTCGTTCTTTTCCAATAGAATAACCATGGAAAAGGCAGGAGAGTGGTAAAGTACTGTTTTCTCTAAGTCTGAAGGCTGCCCACACTGTGCCTGTGTGCTGCAGCTTGCATCTTCGCCTTTGGGAAGCTGCCGCTCGCCGATTCTCCCGGAGGCGAAGAAGCGGCTTCTTCGCACACAGAGCATTGTGGCGAGCGCAGGGAGCTCCTGAGAGCGGTTTGTGCCGAAAGAAGCCCGGGACCGGCACTTAGCTTCGGAGAGCTGCGTATCTGCGTCTTCTGCGTGTCTTGCCGCTCTACACTCAGCAAAAAGCTTTTCCACCATATCTTGCAAGGAGAAACTCTGCCAGGAAAGAAAACATCCAAAATCTTGTTCTAAAGCTTGCACGGGGGTCTGCAAAGCGTTTGGCAAGAATGAAAGGTAGTTGTCCAAAACTCGTTCTTTTCCAATAGAATAACCATGGAAAAGGCAGGAGAGTGGTAAAGTACTGTTTTCTCTAAGTCTGAAGGCTGCCCACACTGTGCCTGTGTGCTGCAGCTTGCATCTTCGCCTTTGGGAAGCTGCCGCTCGCCGATTCTCCCGGAGGCGAAGAAGCGGCTTCTTCGCACACAGAGCATTGTGGCGAGCGCAGGGAGCTCCTGAGAGCGGTTTGTGCCGAAAGAAGCCCGGGACCGGCACTTAGCTTCGGAGAGCTGCGTATCTGCGTCTTCTGCGTGTCTTGCCGCTCTACACTCAGCAAAAAGCTTTTCCACCATATCTTGCAAGGAGAAACTCTGCCAGGAAAGAAAACATCCAAAATCTTGTTCTAAAGCTTGCACGGGGGTCTGCAAAGCGTTTGGCAAGAATGAAAGGTAGTTGTCCAAAACTCGTTCTTTTCCAATAGAATAACCATGGAAAAGGCAGGAGAGTGGTAAAGTACTGTTTTCTCTAAGTCTGAAGGCTGCCCACACTGTGCCTGTGTGCTGCAGCTTGCATCTTCGCCTTTGGGAAGCTGCCGCTCGCCGATTCTCCCGGAGGCGAAGAAGCGGCTTCTTCGCACACAGAGCATTGTGGCGAGCGCAGGGAGCTCCTGAGAGCGGTTTGTGCCGAAAGAAGCCCGGGACCGGCACTTAGCTTCGGAGAGCTGCGTATCTGCGTCTTCTGCGTGTCTTGCCGCTCTACACTCAGCAAAAAGCTTTTCCACCATATCTTGCAAGGAGAAACTCTGCCAGGAAAGAAAACATCCAAAATCTTGTTCTAAAGCTTGCACGGGGGTCTGCAAAGCGTTTGGCAAGAATGAAAGGTAGTTGTCCAAAACTCGTTCTTTTCCAATAGAATAACCATGGAAAAGGCAGGAGAGTGGTAAAGTACTGTTTTCTCTAAGTCTGAAGGCTGCCCACACTGTGCCTGTGTGCTGCAGCTTGCATCTTCGCCTTTGGGAAGCTGCCGCTCGCCGATTCTCCCGGAGGCGAAGAAGCGGCTTCTTCGCACACAGAGCATTGTGGCGAGCGCAGGGAGCTCCTGAGAGCGGTTTGTGCCGAAAGAAGCCCGGGACCGGCACTTAGCTTCGGAGAGCTGCGTATCTGCGTCTTCTGCGTGTCTTGCCGCTCTACACTCAGCAAAAAGCTTTTCCACCATATCTTGCAAGGAGAAACTCTGCCAGGAAAGAAAACATCCAAAATCTTGTTCTAAAGCTTGCACGGGGGTCTGCAAAGCGTTTGGCAAGAATGAAAGGTAGTTGTCCAAAACTCGTTCTTTTCCAATAGAATAACCATGGAAAAGGCAGGAGAGTGGTAAAGTACTGTTTTCTCTAAGTCTGAAGGCTGCCCACACTGTGCCTGTGTGCTGCAGCTTGCATCTTCGCCTTTGGGAAGCTGCCGCTCGCCGATTCTCCCGGAGGCGAAGAAGCGGCTTCTTCGCACACAGAGCATTGTGGCGAGCGCAGGGAGCTCCTGAGAGCGGTTTGTGCCGAAAGAAGCCCGGGACCGGCACTTAGCTTCGGAGAGCTGCGTATCTGCGTCTTCTGCGTGTCTTGCCGCTCTACACTCAGCAAAAAGCTTTTCCACCATATCTTGCAAGGAGAAACTCTGCCAGGAAAGAAAACATCCAAAATCTTGTTCTAAAGCTTGCACGGGGGTCTGCAAAGCGTTTGGCAAGAATGAAAGGTAGTTGTCCAAAACTCGTTCTTTTCCAATAGAATAACCATGGAAAAGGCAGGAGAGTGGTAAAGTACTGTTTTCTCTAAGTCTGAAGGCTGCCCACACTGTGCCTGTGTGCTGCAGCTTGCATCTTCGCCTTTGGGAAGCTGCCGCTCGCCGATTCTCCCGGAGGCGAAGAAGCGGCTTCTTCGCACACAGAGCATTGTGGCGAGCGCAGGGAGCTCCTGAGAGCGGTTTGTGCCGAAAGAAGCCCGGGACCGGCACTTAGCTTCGGAGAGCTGCGTATCTGCGTCTTCTGCGTGTCTTGCCGCTCTACACTCAGCAAAAAGCTTTTCCACCATATCTTGCAAGGAGAAACTCTGCCAGGAAAGAAAACATCCAAAATCTTGTTCTAAAGCTTGCACGGGGGTCTGCAAAGCGTTTGGCAAGAATGAAAGGTAGTTGTCCAAAACTCGTTCTTTTCCAATAGAATAACCATGGAAAAGGCAGGAGAGTGGTAAAGTACTGTTTTCTCTAAGTCTGAAGGCTGCCCACACTGTGCCTGTGTGCTGCAGCTTGCATCTTCGCCTTTGGGAAGCTGCCGCTCGCCGATTCTCCCGGAGGCGAAGAAGCGGCTTCTTCGCACACAGAGCATTGTGGCGAGCGCAGGGAGCTCCTGAGAGCGGTTTGTGCCGAAAGAAGCCCGGGACCGGCACTTAGCTTCGGAGAGCTGCGTATCTGCGTCTTCTGCGTGTCTTGCCGCTCTACACTCAGCAAAAAGCTTTTCCACCATATCTTGCAAGGAGAAACTCTGCCAGGAAAGAAAACATCCAAAATCTTGTTCTAAAGCTTGCACGGGGGTCTGCAAAGCGTTTGGCAAGAATGAAAGGTAGTTGTCCAAAACTCGTTCTTTTCCAATAGAATAACCATGGAAAAGGCAGGAGAGTGGTAAAGTACTGTTTTCTCTAAGTCTGAAGGCTGCCCACACTGTGCCTGTGTGCTGCAGCTTGCATCTTCGCCTTTGGGAAGCTGCCGCTCGCCGATTCTCCCGGAGGCGAAGAAGCGGCTTCTTCGCACACAGAGCATTGTGGCGAGCGCAGGGAGCTCCTGAGAGCGGTTTGTGCCGAAAGAAGCCCGGGACCGGCACTTAGCTTCGGAGAGCTGCGTATCTGCGTCTTCTGCGTGTCTTGCCGCTCTACACTCAGCAAAAAGCTTTTCCACCATATCTTGCAAGGAGAAACTCTGCCAGGAAAGAAAACATCCAAAATCTTGTTCTAAAGCTTGCACGGGGGTCTGCAAAGCGTTTGGCAAGAATGAAAGGTAGTTGTCCAAAACTCGTTCTTTTCCAATAGAATAACCATGGAAAAGGCAGGAGAGTGGTAAAGTACTGTTTTCTCTAAGTCTGAAGGCTGCCCACACTGTGCCTGTGTGCTGCAGCTTGCATCTTCGCCTTTGGGAAGCTGCCGCTCGCCGATTCTCCCGGAGGCGAAGAAGCGGCTTCTTCGCACACAGAGCATTGTGGCGAGCGCAGGGAGCTCCTGAGAGCGGTTTGTGCCGAAAGAAGCCCGGGACCGGCACTTAGCTTCGGAGAGCTGCGTATCTGCGTCTTCTGCGTGTCTTGCCGCTCTACACTCAGCAAAAAGCTTTTCCACCATATCTTGCAAGGAGAAACTCTGCCAGGAAAGAAAACATCCAAAATCTTGTTCTAAAGCTTGCACGGGGGTCTGCAAAGCGTTTGGCAAGAATGAAAGGTAGTTGTCCAAAACTCGTTCTTTTCCAATAGAATAACCATGGAAAAGGCAGGAGAGTGGTAAAGTACTGTTTTCTCTAAGTCTGAAGGCTGCCCACACTGTGCCTGTGTGCTGCAGCTTGCATCTTCGCCTTTGGGAAGCTGCCGCTCGCCGATTCTCCCGGAGGCGAAGAAGCGGCTTCTTCGCACACAGAGCATTGTGGCGAGCGCAGGGAGCTCCTGAGAGCGGTTTGTGCCGAAAGAAGCCCGGGACCGGCACTTAGCTTCGGAGAGCTGCGTATCTGCGTCTTCTGCGTGTCTTGCCGCTCTACACTCAGCAAAAAGCTTTTCCACCATATCTTGCAAGGAGAAACTCTGCCAGGAAAGAAAACATCCAAAATCTTGTTCTAAAGCTTGCACGGGGGTCTGCAAAGCGTTTGGCAAGAATGAAAGGTAGTTGTCCAAAACTCGTTCTTTTCCAATAGAATAACCATGGAAAAGGCAGGAGAGTGGTAAAGTACTGTTTTCTCTAAGTCTGAAGGCTGCCCACACTGTGCCTGTGTGCTGCAGCTTGCATCTTCGCCTTTGGGAAGCTGCCGCTCGCCGATTCTCCCGGAGGCGAAGAAGCGGCTTCTTCGCACACAGAGCATTGTGGCGAGCGCAGGGAGCTCCTGAGAGCGGTTTGTGCCGAAAGAAGCCCGGGACCGGCACTTAGCTTCGGAGAGCTGCGTATCTGCGTCTTCTGCGTGTCTTGCCGCTCTACACTCAGCAAAAAGCTTTTCCACCATATCTTGCAAGGAGAAACTCTGCCAGGAAAGAAAACATCCAAAATCTTGTTCTAAAGCTTGCACGGGGGTCTGCAAAGCGTTTGGCAAGAATGAAAGGTAGTTGTCCAAAACTCGTTCTTTTCCAATAGAATAACCATGGAAAAGGCAGGAGAGTGGTAAAGTACTGTTTTCTCTAAGTCTGAAGGCTGCCCACACTGTGCCTGTGTGCTGCAGCTTGCATCTTCGCCTTTGGGAAGCTGCCGCTCGCCGATTCTCCCGGAGGCGAAGAAGCGGCTTCTTCGCACACAGAGCATTGTGGCGAGCGCAGGGAGCTCCTGAGAGCGGTTTGTGCCGAAAGAAGCCCGGGACCGGCACTTAGCTTCGGAGAGCTGCGTATCTGCGTCTTCTGCGTGTCTTGCCGCTCTACACTCAGCAAAAAGCTTTTCCACCATATCTTGCAAGGAGAAACTCTGCCAGGAAAGAAAACATCCAAAATCTTGTTCTAAAGCTTGCACGGGGGTCTGCAAAGCGTTTGGCAAGAATGAAAGGTAGTTGTCCAAAACTCGTTCTTTTCCAATAGAATAACCATGGAAAAGGCAGGAGAGTGGTAAAGTACTGTTTTCTCTAAGTCTGAAGGCTGCCCACACTGTGCCTGTGTGCTGCAGCTTGCATCTTCGCCTTTGGGAAGCTGCCGCTCGCCGATTCTCCCGGAGGCGAAGAAGCGGCTTCTTCGCACACAGAGCATTGTGGCGAGCGCAGGGAGCTCCTGAGAGCGGTTTGTGCCGAAAGAAGCCCGGGACCGGCACTTAGCTTCGGAGAGCTGCGTATCTGCGTCTTCTGCGTGTCTTGCCGCTCTACACTCAGCAAAAAGCTTTTCCACCATATCTTGCAAGGAGAAACTCTGCCAGGAAAGAAAACATCCAAAATCTTGTTCTAAAGCTTGCACGGGGGTCTGCAAAGCGTTTGGCAAGAATGAAAGGTAGTTGTCCAAAACTCGTTCTTTTCCAATAGAATAACCATGGAAAAGGCAGGAGAGTGGTAAAGTACTGTTTTCTCTAAGTCTGAAGGCTGCCCACACTGTGCCTGTGTGCTGCAGCTTGCATCTTCGCCTTTGGGAAGCTGCCGCTCGCCGATTCTCCCGGAGGCGAAGAAGCGGCTTCTTCGCACACAGAGCATTGTGGCGAGCGCAGGGAGCTCCTGAGAGCGGTTTGTGCCGAAAGAAGCCCGGGACCGGCACTTAGCTTCGGAGAGCTGCGTATCTGCGTCTTCTGCGTGTCTTGCCGCTCTACACTCAGCAAAAAGCTTTTCCACCATATCTTGCAAGGAGAAACTCTGCCAGGAAAGAAAACATCCAAAATCTTGTTCTAAAGCTTGCACGGGGGTCTGCAAAGCGTTTGGCAAGAATGAAAGGTAGTTGTCCAAAACTCGTTCTTTTCCAATAGAATAACCATGGAAAAGGCAGGAGAGTGGTAAAGTACTGTTTTCTCTAAGTCTGAAGGCTGCCCACACTGTGCCTGTGTGCTGCAGCTTGCATCTTCGCCTTTGGGAAGCTGCCGCTCGCCGATTCTCCCGGAGGCGAAGAAGCGGCTTCTTCGCACACAGAGCATTGTGGCGAGCGCAGGGAGCTCCTGAGAGCGGTTTGTGCCGAAAGAAGCCCGGGACCGGCACTTAGCTTCGGAGAGCTGCGTATCTGCGTCTTCTGCGTGTCTTGCCGCTCTACACTCAGCAAAAAGCTTTTCCACCATATCTTGCAAGGAGAAACTCTGCCAGGAAAGAAAACATCCAAAATCTTGTTCTAAAGCTTGCACGGGGGTCTGCAAAGCGTTTGGCAAGAATGAAAGGTAGTTGTCCAAAACTCGTTCTTTTCCAATAGAATAACCATGGAAAAGGCAGGAGAGTGGTAAAGTACTGTTTTCTCTAAGTCTGAAGGCTGCCCACACTGTGCCTGTGTGCTGCAGCTTGCATCTTCGCCTTTGGGAAGCTGCCGCTCGCCGATTCTCCCGGAGGCGAAGAAGCGGCTTCTTCGCACACAGAGCATTGTGGCGAGCGCAGGGAGCTCCTGAGAGCGGTTTGTGCCGAAAGAAGCCCGGGACCGGCACTTAGCTTCGGAGAGCTGCGTATCTGCGTCTTCTGCGTGTCTTGCCGCTCTACACTCAGCAAAAAGCTTTTCCACCATATCTTGCAAGGAGAAACTCTGCCAGGAAAGAAAACATCCAAAATCTTGTTCTAAAGCTTGCACGGGGGTCTGCAAAGCGTTTGGCAAGAATGAAAGGTAGTTGTCCAAAACTCGTTCTTTTCCAATAGAATAACCATGGAAAAGGCAGGAGAGTGGTAAAGTACTGTTTTCTCTAAGTCTGAAGGCTGCCCACACTGTGCCTGTGTGCTGCAGCTTGCATCTTCGCCTTTGGGAAGCTGCCGCTCGCCGATTCTCCCGGAGGCGAAGAAGCGGCTTCTTCGCACACAGAGCATTGTGGCGAGCGCAGGGAGCTCCTGAGAGCGGTTTGTGCCGAAAGAAGCCCGGGACCGGCACTTAGCTTCGGAGAGCTGCGTATCTGCGTCTTCTGCGTGTCTTGCCGCTCTACACTCAGCAAAAAGCTTTTCCACCATATCTTGCAAGGAGAAACTCTGCCAGGAAAGAAAACATCCAAAATCTTGTTCTAAAGCTTGCACGGGGGTCTGCAAAGCGTTTGGCAAGAATGAAAGGTAGTTGTCCAAAACTCGTTCTTTTCCAATAGAATAACCATGGAAAAGGCAGGAGAGTGGTAAAGTACTGTTTTCTCTAAGTCTGAAGGCTGCCCACACTGTGCCTGTGTGCTGCAGCTTGCATCTTCGCCTTTGGGAAGCTGCCGCTCGCCGATTCTCCCGGAGGCGAAGAAGCGGCTTCTTCGCACACAGAGCATTGTGGCGAGCGCAGGGAGCTCCTGAGAGCGGTTTGTGCCGAAAGAAGCCCGGGACCGGCACTTAGCTTCGGAGAGCTGCGTATCTGCGTCTTCTGCGTGTCTTGCCGCTCTACACTCAGCAAAAAGCTTTTCCACCATATCTTGCAAGGAGAAACTCTGCCAGGAAAGAAAACATCCAAAATCTTGTTCTAAAGCTTGCACGGGGGTCTGCAAAGCGTTTGGCAAGAATGAAAGGTAGTTGTCCAAAACTCGTTCTTTTCCAATAGAATAACCATGGAAAAGGCAGGAGAGTGGTAAAGTACTGTTTTCTCTAAGTCTGAAGGCTGCCCACACTGTGCCTGTGTGCTGCAGCTTGCATCTTCGCCTTTGGGAAGCTGCCGCTCGCCGATTCTCCCGGAGGCGAAGAAGCGGCTTCTTCGCACACAGAGCATTGTGGCGAGCGCAGGGAGCTCCTGAGAGCGGTTTGTGCCGAAAGAAGCCCGGGACCGGCACTTAGCTTCGGAGAGCTGCGTATCTGCGTCTTCTGCGTGTCTTGCCGCTCTACACTCAGCAAAAAGCTTTTCCACCATATCTTGCAAGGAGAAACTCTGCCAGGAAAGAAAACATCCAAAATCTTGTTCTAAAGCTTGCACGGGGGTCTGCAAAGCGTTTGGCAAGAATGAAAGGTAGTTGTCCAAAACTCGTTCTTTTCCAATAGAATAACCATGGAAAAGGCAGGAGAGTGGTAAAGTACTGTTTTCTCTAAGTCTGAAGGCTGCCCACACTGTGCCTGTGTGCTGCAGCTTGCATCTTCGCCTTTGGGAAGCTGCCGCTCGCCGATTCTCCCGGAGGCGAAGAAGCGGCTTCTTCGCACACAGAGCATTGTGGCGAGCGCAGGGAGCTCCTGAGAGCGGTTTGTGCCGAAAGAAGCCCGGGACCGGCACTTAGCTTCGGAGAGCTGCGTATCTGCGTCTTCTGCGTGTCTTGCCGCTCTACACTCAGCAAAAAGCTTTTCCACCATATCTTGCAAGGAGAAACTCTGCCAGGAAAGAAAACATCCAAAATCTTGTTCTAAAGCTTGCACGGGGGTCTGCAAAGCGTTTGGCAAGAATGAAAGGTAGTTGTCCAAAACTCGTTCTTTTCCAATAGAATAACCATGGAAAAGGCAGGAGAGTGGTAAAGTACTGTTTTCTCTAAGTCTGAAGGCTGCCCACACTGTGCCTGTGTGCTGCAGCTTGCATCTTCGCCTTTGGGAAGCTGCCGCTCGCCGATTCTCCCGGAGGCGAAGAAGCGGCTTCTTCGCACACAGAGCATTGTGGCGAGCGCAGGGAGCTCCTGAGAGCGGTTTGTGCCGAAAGAAGCCCGGGACCGGCACTTAGCTTCGGAGAGCTGCGTATCTGCGTCTTCTGCGTGTCTTGCCGCTCTACACTCAGCAAAAAGCTTTTCCACCATATCTTGCAAGGAGAAACTCTGCCAGGAAAGAAAACATCCAAAATCTTGTTCTAAAGCTTGCACGGGGGTCTGCAAAGCGTTTGGCAAGAATGAAAGGTAGTTGTCCAAAACTCGTTCTTTTCCAATAGAATAACCATGGAAAAGGCAGGAGAGTGGTAAAGTACTGTTTTCTCTAAGTCTGAAGGCTGCCCACACTGTGCCTGTGTGCTGCAGCTTGCATCTTCGCCTTTGGGAAGCTGCCGCTCGCCGATTCTCCCGGAGGCGAAGAAGCGGCTTCTTCGCACACAGAGCATTGTGGCGAGCGCAGGGAGCTCCTGAGAGCGGTTTGTGCCGAAAGAAGCCCGGGACCGGCACTTAGCTTCGGAGAGCTGCGTATCTGCGTCTTCTGCGTGTCTTGCCGCTCTACACTCAGCAAAAAGCTTTTCCACCATATCTTGCAAGGAGAAACTCTGCCAGGAAAGAAAACATCCAAAATCTTGTTCTAAAGCTTGCACGGGGGTCTGCAAAGCGTTTGGCAAGAATGAAAGGTAGTTGTCCAAAACTCGTTCTTTTCCAATAGAATAACCATGGAAAAGGCAGGAGAGTGGTAAAGTACTGTTTTCTCTAAGTCTGAAGGCTGCCCACACTGTGCCTGTGTGCTGCAGCTTGCATCTTCGCCTTTGGGAAGCTGCCGCTCGCCGATTCTCCCGGAGGCGAAGAAGCGGCTTCTTCGCACACAGAGCATTGTGGCGAGCGCAGGGAGCTCCTGAGAGCGGTTTGTGCCGAAAGAAGCCCGGGACCGGCACTTAGCTTCGGAGAGCTGCGTATCTGCGTCTTCTGCGTGTCTTGCCGCTCTACACTCAGCAAAAAGCTTTTCCACCATATCTTGCAAGGAGAAACTCTGCCAGGAAAGAAAACATCCAAAATCTTGTTCTAAAGCTTGCACGGGGGTCTGCAAAGCGTTTGGCAAGAATGAAAGGTAGTTGTCCAAAACTCGTTCTTTTCCAATAGAATAACCATGGAAAAGGCAGGAGAGTGGTAAAGTACTGTTTTCTCTAAGTCTGAAGGCTGCCCACACTGTGCCTGTGTGCTGCAGCTTGCATCTTCGCCTTTGGGAAGCTGCCGCTCGCCGATTCTCCCGGAGGCGAAGAAGCGGCTTCTTCGCACACAGAGCATTGTGGCGAGCGCAGGGAGCTCCTGAGAGCGGTTTGTGCCGAAAGAAGCCCGGGACCGGCACTTAGCTTCGGAGAGCTGCGTATCTGCGTCTTCTGCGTGTCTTGCCGCTCTACACTCAGCAAAAAGCTTTTCCACCATATCTTGCAAGGAGAAACTCTGCCAGGAAAGAAAACATCCAAAATCTTGTTCTAAAGCTTGCACGGGGGTCTGCAAAGCGTTTGGCAAGAATGAAAGGTAGTTGTCCAAAACTCGTTCTTTTCCAATAGAATAACCATGGAAAAGGCAGGAGAGTGGTAAAGTACTGTTTTCTCTAAGTCTGAAGGCTGCCCACACTGTGCCTGTGTGCTGCAGCTTGCATCTTCGCCTTTGGGAAGCTGCCGCTCGCCGATTCTCCCGGAGGCGAAGAAGCGGCTTCTTCGCACACAGAGCATTGTGGCGAGCGCAGGGAGCTCCTGAGAGCGGTTTGTGCCGAAAGAAGCCCGGGACCGGCACTTAGCTTCGGAGAGCTGCGTATCTGCGTCTTCTGCGTGTCTTGCCGCTCTACACTCAGCAAAAAGCTTTTCCACCATATCTTGCAAGGAGAAACTCTGCCAGGAAAGAAAACATCCAAAATCTTGTTCTAAAGCTTGCACGGGGGTCTGCAAAGCGTTTGGCAAGAATGAAAGGTAGTTGTCCAAAACTCGTTCTTTTCCAATAGAATAACCATGGAAAAGGCAGGAGAGTGGTAAAGTACTGTTTTCTCTAAGTCTGAAGGCTGCCCACACTGTGCCTGTGTGCTGCAGCTTGCATCTTCGCCTTTGGGAAGCTGCCGCTCGCCGATTCTCCCGGAGGCGAAGAAGCGGCTTCTTCGCACACAGAGCATTGTGGCGAGCGCAGGGAGCTCCTGAGAGCGGTTTGTGCCGAAAGAAGCCCGGGACCGGCACTTAGCTTCGGAGAGCTGCGTATCTGCGTCTTCTGCGTGTCTTGCCGCTCTACACTCAGCAAAAAGCTTTTCCACCATATCTTGCAAGGAGAAACTCTGCCAGGAAAGAAAACATCCAAAATCTTGTTCTAAAGCTTGCACGGGGGTCTGCAAAGCGTTTGGCAAGAATGAAAGGTAGTTGTCCAAAACTCGTTCTTTTCCAATAGAATAACCATGGAAAAGGCAGGAGAGTGGTAAAGTACTGTTTTCTCTAAGTCTGAAGGCTGCCCACACTGTGCCTGTGTGCTGCAGCTTGCATCTTCGCCTTTGGGAAGCTGCCGCTCGCCGATTCTCCCGGAGGCGAAGAAGCGGCTTCTTCGCACACAGAGCATTGTGGCGAGCGCAGGGAGCTCCTGAGAGCGGTTTGTGCCGAAAGAAGCCCGGGACCGGCACTTAGCTTCGGAGAGCTGCGTATCTGCGTCTTCTGCGTGTCTTGCCGCTCTACACTCAGCAAAAAGCTTTTCCACCATATCTTGCAAGGAGAAACTCTGCCAGGAAAGAAAACATCCAAAATCTTGTTCTAAAGCTTGCACGGGGGTCTGCAAAGCGTTTGGCAAGAATGAAAGGTAGTTGTCCAAAACTCGTTCTTTTCCAATAGAATAACCATGGAAAAGGCAGGAGAGTGGTAAAGTACTGTTTTCTCTAAGTCTGAAGGCTGCCCACACTGTGCCTGTGTGCTGCAGCTTGCATCTTCGCCTTTGGGAAGCTGCCGCTCGCCGATTCTCCCGGAGGCGAAGAAGCGGCTTCTTCGCACACAGAGCATTGTGGCGAGCGCAGGGAGCTCCTGAGAGCGGTTTGTGCCGAAAGAAGCCCGGGACCGGCACTTAGCTTCGGAGAGCTGCGTATCTGCGTCTTCTGCGTGTCTTGCCGCTCTACACTCAGCAAAAAGCTTTTCCACCATATCTTGCAAGGAGAAACTCTGCCAGGAAAGAAAACATCCAAAATCTTGTTCTAAAGCTTGCACGGGGGTCTGCAAAGCGTTTGGCAAGAATGAAAGGTAGTTGTCCAAAACTCGTTCTTTTCCAATAGAATAACCATGGAAAAGGCAGGAGAGTGGTAAAGTACTGTTTTCTCTAAGTCTGAAGGCTGCCCACACTGTGCCTGTGTGCTGCAGCTTGCATCTTCGCCTTTGGGAAGCTGCCGCTCGCCGATTCTCCCGGAGGCGAAGAAGCGGCTTCTTCGCACACAGAGCATTGTGGCGAGCGCAGGGAGCTCCTGAGAGCGGTTTGTGCCGAAAGAAGCCCGGGACCGGCACTTAGCTTCGGAGAGCTGCGTATCTGCGTCTTCTGCGTGTCTTGCCGCTCTACACTCAGCAAAAAGCTTTTCCACCATATCTTGCAAGGAGAAACTCTGCCAGGAAAGAAAACATCCAAAATCTTGTTCTAAAGCTTGCACGGGGGTCTGCAAAGCGTTTGGCAAGAATGAAAGGTAGTTGTCCAAAACTCGTTCTTTTCCAATAGAATAACCATGGAAAAGGCAGGAGAGTGGTAAAGTACTGTTTTCTCTAAGTCTGAAGGCTGCCCACACTGTGCCTGTGTGCTGCAGCTTGCATCTTCGCCTTTGGGAAGCTGCCGCTCGCCGATTCTCCCGGAGGCGAAGAAGCGGCTTCTTCGCACACAGAGCATTGTGGCGAGCGCAGGGAGCTCCTGAGAGCGGTTTGTGCCGAAAGAAGCCCGGGACCGGCACTTAGCTTCGGAGAGCTGCGTATCTGCGTCTTCTGCGTGTCTTGCCGCTCTACACTCAGCAAAAAGCTTTTCCACCATATCTTGCAAGGAGAAACTCTGCCAGGAAAGAAAACATCCAAAATCTTGTTCTAAAGCTTGCACGGGGGTCTGCAAAGCGTTTGGCAAGAATGAAAGGTAGTTGTCCAAAACTCGTTCTTTTCCAATAGAATAACCATGGAAAAGGCAGGAGAGTGGTAAAGTACTGTTTTCTCTAAGTCTGAAGGCTGCCCACACTGTGCCTGTGTGCTGCAGCTTGCATCTTCGCCTTTGGGAAGCTGCCGCTCGCCGATTCTCCCGGAGGCGAAGAAGCGGCTTCTTCGCACACAGAGCATTGTGGCGAGCGCAGGGAGCTCCTGAGAGCGGTTTGTGCCGAAAGAAGCCCGGGACCGGCACTTAGCTTCGGAGAGCTGCGTATCTGCGTCTTCTGCGTGTCTTGCCGCTCTACACTCAGCAAAAAGCTTTTCCACCATATCTTGCAAGGAGAAACTCTGCCAGGAAAGAAAACATCCAAAATCTTGTTCTAAAGCTTGCACGGGGGTCTGCAAAGCGTTTGGCAAGAATGAAAGGTAGTTGTCCAAAACTCGTTCTTTTCCAATAGAATAACCATGGAAAAGGCAGGAGAGTGGTAAAGTACTGTTTTCTCTAAGTCTGAAGGCTGCCCACACTGTGCCTGTGTGCTGCAGCTTGCATCTTCGCCTTTGGGAAGCTGCCGCTCGCCGATTCTCCCGGAGGCGAAGAAGCGGCTTCTTCGCACACAGAGCATTGTGGCGAGCGCAGGGAGCTCCTGAGAGCGGTTTGTGCCGAAAGAAGCCCGGGACCGGCACTTAGCTTCGGAGAGCTGCGTATCTGCGTCTTCTGCGTGTCTTGCCGCTCTACACTCAGCAAAAAGCTTTTCCACCATATCTTGCAAGGAGAAACTCTGCCAGGAAAGAAAACATCCAAAATCTTGTTCTAAAGCTTGCACGGGGGTCTGCAAAGCGTTTGGCAAGAATGAAAGGTAGTTGTCCAAAACTCGTTCTTTTCCAATAGAATAACCATGGAAAAGGCAGGAGAGTGGTAAAGTACTGTTTTCTCTAAGTCTGAAGGCTGCCCACACTGTGCCTGTGTGCTGCAGCTTGCATCTTCGCCTTTGGGAAGCTGCCGCTCGCCGATTCTCCCGGAGGCGAAGAAGCGGCTTCTTCGCACACAGAGCATTGTGGCGAGCGCAGGGAGCTCCTGAGAGCGGTTTGTGCCGAAAGAAGCCCGGGACCGGCACTTAGCTTCGGAGAGCTGCGTATCTGCGTCTTCTGCGTGTCTTGCCGCTCTACACTCAGCAAAAAGCTTTTCCACCATATCTTGCAAGGAGAAACTCTGCCAGGAAAGAAAACATCCAAAATCTTGTTCTAAAGCTTGCACGGGGGTCTGCAAAGCGTTTGGCAAGAATGAAAGGTAGTTGTCCAAAACTCGTTCTTTTCCAATAGAATAACCATGGAAAAGGCAGGAGAGTGGTAAAGTACTGTTTTCTCTAAGTCTGAAGGCTGCCCACACTGTGCCTGTGTGCTGCAGCTTGCATCTTCGCCTTTGGGAAGCTGCCGCTCGCCGATTCTCCCGGAGGCGAAGAAGCGGCTTCTTCGCACACAGAGCATTGTGGCGAGCGCAGGGAGCTCCTGAGAGCGGTTTGTGCCGAAAGAAGCCCGGGACCGGCACTTAGCTTCGGAGAGCTGCGTATCTGCGTCTTCTGCGTGTCTTGCCGCTCTACACTCAGCAAAAAGCTTTTCCACCATATCTTGCAAGGAGAAACTCTGCCAGGAAAGAAAACATCCAAAATCTTGTTCTAAAGCTTGCACGGGGGTCTGCAAAGCGTTTGGCAAGAATGAAAGGTAGTTGTCCAAAACTCGTTCTTTTCCAATAGAATAACCATGGAAAAGGCAGGAGAGTGGTAAAGTACTGTTTTCTCTAAGTCTGAAGGCTGCCCACACTGTGCCTGTGTGCTGCAGCTTGCATCTTCGCCTTTGGGAAGCTGCCGCTCGCCGATTCTCCCGGAGGCGAAGAAGCGGCTTCTTCGCACACAGAGCATTGTGGCGAGCGCAGGGAGCTCCTGAGAGCGGTTTGTGCCGAAAGAAGCCCGGGACCGGCACTTAGCTTCGGAGAGCTGCGTATCTGCGTCTTCTGCGTGTCTTGCCGCTCTACACTCAGCAAAAAGCTTTTCCACCATATCTTGCAAGGAGAAACTCTGCCAGGAAAGAAAACATCCAAAATCTTGTTCTAAAGCTTGCACGGGGGTCTGCAAAGCGTTTGGCAAGAATGAAAGGTAGTTGTCCAAAACTCGTTCTTTTCCAATAGAATAACCATGGAAAAGGCAGGAGAGTGGTAAAGTACTGTTTTCTCTAAGTCTGAAGGCTGCCCACACTGTGCCTGTGTGCTGCAGCTTGCATCTTCGCCTTTGGGAAGCTGCCGCTCGCCGATTCTCCCGGAGGCGAAGAAGCGGCTTCTTCGCACACAGAGCATTGTGGCGAGCGCAGGGAGCTCCTGAGAGCGGTTTGTGCCGAAAGAAGCCCGGGACCGGCACTTAGCTTCGGAGAGCTGCGTATCTGCGTCTTCTGCGTGTCTTGCCGCTCTACACTCAGCAAAAAGCTTTTCCACCATATCTTGCAAGGAGAAACTCTGCCAGGAAAGAAAACATCCAAAATCTTGTTCTAAAGCTTGCACGGGGGTCTGCAAAGCGTTTGGCAAGAATGAAAGGTAGTTGTCCAAAACTCGTTCTTTTCCAATAGAATAACCATGGAAAAGGCAGGAGAGTGGTAAAGTACTGTTTTCTCTAAGTCTGAAGGCTGCCCACACTGTGCCTGTGTGCTGCAGCTTGCATCTTCGCCTTTGGGAAGCTGCCGCTCGCCGATTCTCCCGGAGGCGAAGAAGCGGCTTCTTCGCACACAGAGCATTGTGGCGAGCGCAGGGAGCTCCTGAGAGCGGTTTGTGCCGAAAGAAGCCCGGGACCGGCACTTAGCTTCGGAGAGCTGCGTATCTGCGTCTTCTGCGTGTCTTGCCGCTCTACACTCAGCAAAAAGCTTTTCCACCATATCTTGCAAGGAGAAACTCTGCCAGGAAAGAAAACATCCAAAATCTTGTTCTAAAGCTTGCACGGGGGTCTGCAAAGCGTTTGGCAAGAATGAAAGGTAGTTGTCCAAAACTCGTTCTTTTCCAATAGAATAACCATGGAAAAGGCAGGAGAGTGGTAAAGTACTGTTTTCTCTAAGTCTGAAGGCTGCCCACACTGTGCCTGTGTGCTGCAGCTTGCATCTTCGCCTTTGGGAAGCTGCCGCTCGCCGATTCTCCCGGAGGCGAAGAAGCGGCTTCTTCGCACACAGAGCATTGTGGCGAGCGCAGGGAGCTCCTGAGAGCGGTTTGTGCCGAAAGAAGCCCGGGACCGGCACTTAGCTTCGGAGAGCTGCGTATCTGCGTCTTCTGCGTGTCTTGCCGCTCTACACTCAGCAAAAAGCTTTTCCACCATATCTTGCAAGGAGAAACTCTGCCAGGAAAGAAAACATCCAAAATCTTGTTCTAAAGCTTGCACGGGGGTCTGCAAAGCGTTTGGCAAGAATGAAAGGTAGTTGTCCAAAACTCGTTCTTTTCCAATAGAATAACCATGGAAAAGGCAGGAGAGTGGTAAAGTACTGTTTTCTCTAAGTCTGAAGGCTGCCCACACTGTGCCTGTGTGCTGCAGCTTGCATCTTCGCCTTTGGGAAGCTGCCGCTCGCCGATTCTCCCGGAGGCGAAGAAGCGGCTTCTTCGCACACAGAGCATTGTGGCGAGCGCAGGGAGCTCCTGAGAGCGGTTTGTGCCGAAAGAAGCCCGGGACCGGCACTTAGCTTCGGAGAGCTGCGTATCTGCGTCTTCTGCGTGTCTTGCCGCTCTACACTCAGCAAAAAGCTTTTCCACCATATCTTGCAAGGAGAAACTCTGCCAGGAAAGAAAACATCCAAAATCTTGTTCTAAAGCTTGCACGGGGGTCTGCAAAGCGTTTGGCAAGAATGAAAGGTAGTTGTCCAAAACTCGTTCTTTTCCAATAGAATAACCATGGAAAAGGCAGGAGAGTGGTAAAGTACTGTTTTCTCTAAGTCTGAAGGCTGCCCACACTGTGCCTGTGTGCTGCAGCTTGCATCTTCGCCTTTGGGAAGCTGCCGCTCGCCGATTCTCCCGGAGGCGAAGAAGCGGCTTCTTCGCACACAGAGCATTGTGGCGAGCGCAGGGAGCTCCTGAGAGCGGTTTGTGCCGAAAGAAGCCCGGGACCGGCACTTAGCTTCGGAGAGCTGCGTATCTGCGTCTTCTGCGTGTCTTGCCGCTCTACACTCAGCAAAAAGCTTTTCCACCATATCTTGCAAGGAGAAACTCTGCCAGGAAAGAAAACATCCAAAATCTTGTTCTAAAGCTTGCACGGGGGTCTGCAAAGCGTTTGGCAAGAATGAAAGGTAGTTGTCCAAAACTCGTTCTTTTCCAATAGAATAACCATGGAAAAGGCAGGAGAGTGGTAAAGTACTGTTTTCTCTAAGTCTGAAGGCTGCCCACACTGTGCCTGTGTGCTGCAGCTTGCATCTTCGCCTTTGGGAAGCTGCCGCTCGCCGATTCTCCCGGAGGCGAAGAAGCGGCTTCTTCGCACACAGAGCATTGTGGCGAGCGCAGGGAGCTCCTGAGAGCGGTTTGTGCCGAAAGAAGCCCGGGACCGGCACTTAGCTTCGGAGAGCTGCGTATCTGCGTCTTCTGCGTGTCTTGCCGCTCTACACTCAGCAAAAAGCTTTTCCACCATATCTTGCAAGGAGAAACTCTGCCAGGAAAGAAAACATCCAAAATCTTGTTCTAAAGCTTGCACGGGGGTCTGCAAAGCGTTTGGCAAGAATGAAAGGTAGTTGTCCAAAACTCGTTCTTTTCCAATAGAATAACCATGGAAAAGGCAGGAGAGTGGTAAAGTACTGTTTTCTCTAAGTCTGAAGGCTGCCCACACTGTGCCTGTGTGCTGCAGCTTGCATCTTCGCCTTTGGGAAGCTGCCGCTCGCCGATTCTCCCGGAGGCGAAGAAGCGGCTTCTTCGCACACAGAGCATTGTGGCGAGCGCAGGGAGCTCCTGAGAGCGGTTTGTGCCGAAAGAAGCCCGGGACCGGCACTTAGCTTCGGAGAGCTGCGTATCTGCGTCTTCTGCGTGTCTTGCCGCTCTACACTCAGCAAAAAGCTTTTCCACCATATCTTGCAAGGAGAAACTCTGCCAGGAAAGAAAACATCCAAAATCTTGTTCTAAAGCTTGCACGGGGGTCTGCAAAGCGTTTGGCAAGAATGAAAGGTAGTTGTCCAAAACTCGTTCTTTTCCAATAGAATAACCATGGAAAAGGCAGGAGAGTGGTAAAGTACTGTTTTCTCTAAGTCTGAAGGCTGCCCACACTGTGCCTGTGTGCTGCAGCTTGCATCTTCGCCTTTGGGAAGCTGCCGCTCGCCGATTCTCCCGGAGGCGAAGAAGCGGCTTCTTCGCACACAGAGCATTGTGGCGAGCGCAGGGAGCTCCTGAGAGCGGTTTGTGCCGAAAGAAGCCCGGGACCGGCACTTAGCTTCGGAGAGCTGCGTATCTGCGTCTTCTGCGTGTCTTGCCGCTCTACACTCAGCAAAAAGCTTTTCCACCATATCTTGCAAGGAGAAACTCTGCCAGGAAAGAAAACATCCAAAATCTTGTTCTAAAGCTTGCACGGGGGTCTGCAAAGCGTTTGGCAAGAATGAAAGGTAGTTGTCCAAAACTCGTTCTTTTCCAATAGAATAACCATGGAAAAGGCAGGAGAGTGGTAAAGTACTGTTTTCTCTAAGTCTGAAGGCTGCCCACACTGTGCCTGTGTGCTGCAGCTTGCATCTTCGCCTTTGGGAAGCTGCCGCTCGCCGATTCTCCCGGAGGCGAAGAAGCGGCTTCTTCGCACACAGAGCATTGTGGCGAGCGCAGGGAGCTCCTGAGAGCGGTTTGTGCCGAAAGAAGCCCGGGACCGGCACTTAGCTTCGGAGAGCTGCGTATCTGCGTCTTCTGCGTGTCTTGCCGCTCTACACTCAGCAAAAAGCTTTTCCACCATATCTTGCAAGGAGAAACTCTGCCAGGAAAGAAAACATCCAAAATCTTGTTCTAAAGCTTGCACGGGGGTCTGCAAAGCGTTTGGCAAGAATGAAAGGTAGTTGTCCAAAACTCGTTCTTTTCCAATAGAATAACCATGGAAAAGGCAGGAGAGTGGTAAAGTACTGTTTTCTCTAAGTCTGAAGGCTGCCCACACTGTGCCTGTGTGCTGCAGCTTGCATCTTCGCCTTTGGGAAGCTGCCGCTCGCCGATTCTCCCGGAGGCGAAGAAGCGGCTTCTTCGCACACAGAGCATTGTGGCGAGCGCAGGGAGCTCCTGAGAGCGGTTTGTGCCGAAAGAAGCCCGGGACCGGCACTTAGCTTCGGAGAGCTGCGTATCTGCGTCTTCTGCGTGTCTTGCCGCTCTACACTCAGCAAAAAGCTTTTCCACCATATCTTGCAAGGAGAAACTCTGCCAGGAAAGAAAACATCCAAAATCTTGTTCTAAAGCTTGCACGGGGGTCTGCAAAGCGTTTGGCAAGAATGAAAGGTAGTTGTCCAAAACTCGTTCTTTTCCAATAGAATAACCATGGAAAAGGCAGGAGAGTGGTAAAGTACTGTTTTCTCTAAGTCTGAAGGCTGCCCACACTGTGCCTGTGTGCTGCAGCTTGCATCTTCGCCTTTGGGAAGCTGCCGCTCGCCGATTCTCCCGGAGGCGAAGAAGCGGCTTCTTCGCACACAGAGCATTGTGGCGAGCGCAGGGAGCTCCTGAGAGCGGTTTGTGCCGAAAGAAGCCCGGGACCGGCACTTAGCTTCGGAGAGCTGCGTATCTGCGTCTTCTGCGTGTCTTGCCGCTCTACACTCAGCAAAAAGCTTTTCCACCATATCTTGCAAGGAGAAACTCTGCCAGGAAAGAAAACATCCAAAATCTTGTTCTAAAGCTTGCACGGGGGTCTGCAAAGCGTTTGGCAAGAATGAAAGGTAGTTGTCCAAAACTCGTTCTTTTCCAATAGAATAACCATGGAAAAGGCAGGAGAGTGGTAAAGTACTGTTTTCTCTAAGTCTGAAGGCTGCCCACACTGTGCCTGTGTGCTGCAGCTTGCATCTTCGCCTTTGGGAAGCTGCCGCTCGCCGATTCTCCCGGAGGCGAAGAAGCGGCTTCTTCGCACACAGAGCATTGTGGCGAGCGCAGGGAGCTCCTGAGAGCGGTTTGTGCCGAAAGAAGCCCGGGACCGGCACTTAGCTTCGGAGAGCTGCGTATCTGCGTCTTCTGCGTGTCTTGCCGCTCTACACTCAGCAAAAAGCTTTTCCACCATATCTTGCAAGGAGAAACTCTGCCAGGAAAGAAAACATCCAAAATCTTGTTCTAAAGCTTGCACGGGGGTCTGCAAAGCGTTTGGCAAGAATGAAAGGTAGTTGTCCAAAACTCGTTCTTTTCCAATAGAATAACCATGGAAAAGGCAGGAGAGTGGTAAAGTACTGTTTTCTCTAAGTCTGAAGGCTGCCCACACTGTGCCTGTGTGCTGCAGCTTGCATCTTCGCCTTTGGGAAGCTGCCGCTCGCCGATTCTCCCGGAGGCGAAGAAGCGGCTTCTTCGCACACAGAGCATTGTGGCGAGCGCAGGGAGCTCCTGAGAGCGGTTTGTGCCGAAAGAAGCCCGGGACCGGCACTTAGCTTCGGAGAGCTGCGTATCTGCGTCTTCTGCGTGTCTTGCCGCTCTACACTCAGCAAAAAGCTTTTCCACCATATCTTGCAAGGAGAAACTCTGCCAGGAAAGAAAACATCCAAAATCTTGTTCTAAAGCTTGCACGGGGGTCTGCAAAGCGTTTGGCAAGAATGAAAGGTAGTTGTCCAAAACTCGTTCTTTTCCAATAGAATAACCATGGAAAAGGCAGGAGAGTGGTAAAGTACTGTTTTCTCTAAGTCTGAAGGCTGCCCACACTGTGCCTGTGTGCTGCAGCTTGCATCTTCGCCTTTGGGAAGCTGCCGCTCGCCGATTCTCCCGGAGGCGAAGAAGCGGCTTCTTCGCACACAGAGCATTGTGGCGAGCGCAGGGAGCTCCTGAGAGCGGTTTGTGCCGAAAGAAGCCCGGGACCGGCACTTAGCTTCGGAGAGCTGCGTATCTGCGTCTTCTGCGTGTCTTGCCGCTCTACACTCAGCAAAAAGCTTTTCCACCATATCTTGCAAGGAGAAACTCTGCCAGGAAAGAAAACATCCAAAATCTTGTTCTAAAGCTTGCACGGGGGTCTGCAAAGCGTTTGGCAAGAATGAAAGGTAGTTGTCCAAAACTCGTTCTTTTCCAATAGAATAACCATGGAAAAGGCAGGAGAGTGGTAAAGTACTGTTTTCTCTAAGTCTGAAGGCTGCCCACACTGTGCCTGTGTGCTGCAGCTTGCATCTTCGCCTTTGGGAAGCTGCCGCTCGCCGATTCTCCCGGAGGCGAAGAAGCGGCTTCTTCGCACACAGAGCATTGTGGCGAGCGCAGGGAGCTCCTGAGAGCGGTTTGTGCCGAAAGAAGCCCGGGACCGGCACTTAGCTTCGGAGAGCTGCGTATCTGCGTCTTCTGCGTGTCTTGCCGCTCTACACTCAGCAAAAAGCTTTTCCACCATATCTTGCAAGGAGAAACTCTGCCAGGAAAGAAAACATCCAAAATCTTGTTCTAAAGCTTGCACGGGGGTCTGCAAAGCGTTTGGCAAGAATGAAAGGTAGTTGTCCAAAACTCGTTCTTTTCCAATAGAATAACCATGGAAAAGGCAGGAGAGTGGTAAAGTACTGTTTTCTCTAAGTCTGAAGGCTGCCCACACTGTGCCTGTGTGCTGCAGCTTGCATCTTCGCCTTTGGGAAGCTGCCGCTCGCCGATTCTCCCGGAGGCGAAGAAGCGGCTTCTTCGCACACAGAGCATTGTGGCGAGCGCAGGGAGCTCCTGAGAGCGGTTTGTGCCGAAAGAAGCCCGGGACCGGCACTTAGCTTCGGAGAGCTGCGTATCTGCGTCTTCTGCGTGTCTTGCCGCTCTACACTCAGCAAAAAGCTTTTCCACCATATCTTGCAAGGAGAAACTCTGCCAGGAAAGAAAACATCCAAAATCTTGTTCTAAAGCTTGCACGGGGGTCTGCAAAGCGTTTGGCAAGAATGAAAGGTAGTTGTCCAAAACTCGTTCTTTTCCAATAGAATAACCATGGAAAAGGCAGGAGAGTGGTAAAGTACTGTTTTCTCTAAGTCTGAAGGCTGCCCACACTGTGCCTGTGTGCTGCAGCTTGCATCTTCGCCTTTGGGAAGCTGCCGCTCGCCGATTCTCCCGGAGGCGAAGAAGCGGCTTCTTCGCACACAGAGCATTGTGGCGAGCGCAGGGAGCTCCTGAGAGCGGTTTGTGCCGAAAGAAGCCCGGGACCGGCACTTAGCTTCGGAGAGCTGCGTATCTGCGTCTTCTGCGTGTCTTGCCGCTCTACACTCAGCAAAAAGCTTTTCCACCATATCTTGCAAGGAGAAACTCTGCCAGGAAAGAAAACATCCAAAATCTTGTTCTAAAGCTTGCACGGGGGTCTGCAAAGCGTTTGGCAAGAATGAAAGGTAGTTGTCCAAAACTCGTTCTTTTCCAATAGAATAACCATGGAAAAGGCAGGAGAGTGGTAAAGTACTGTTTTCTCTAAGTCTGAAGGCTGCCCACACTGTGCCTGTGTGCTGCAGCTTGCATCTTCGCCTTTGGGAAGCTGCCGCTCGCCGATTCTCCCGGAGGCGAAGAAGCGGCTTCTTCGCACACAGAGCATTGTGGCGAGCGCAGGGAGCTCCTGAGAGCGGTTTGTGCCGAAAGAAGCCCGGGACCGGCACTTAGCTTCGGAGAGCTGCGTATCTGCGTCTTCTGCGTGTCTTGCCGCTCTACACTCAGCAAAAAGCTTTTCCACCATATCTTGCAAGGAGAAACTCTGCCAGGAAAGAAAACATCCAAAATCTTGTTCTAAAGCTTGCACGGGGGTCTGCAAAGCGTTTGGCAAGAATGAAAGGTAGTTGTCCAAAACTCGTTCTTTTCCAATAGAATAACCATGGAAAAGGCAGGAGAGTGGTAAAGTACTGTTTTCTCTAAGTCTGAAGGCTGCCCACACTGTGCCTGTGTGCTGCAGCTTGCATCTTCGCCTTTGGGAAGCTGCCGCTCGCCGATTCTCCCGGAGGCGAAGAAGCGGCTTCTTCGCACACAGAGCATTGTGGCGAGCGCAGGGAGCTCCTGAGAGCGGTTTGTGCCGAAAGAAGCCCGGGACCGGCACTTAGCTTCGGAGAGCTGCGTATCTGCGTCTTCTGCGTGTCTTGCCGCTCTACACTCAGCAAAAAGCTTTTCCACCATATCTTGCAAGGAGAAACTCTGCCAGGAAAGAAAACATCCAAAATCTTGTTCTAAAGCTTGCACGGGGGTCTGCAAAGCGTTTGGCAAGAATGAAAGGTAGTTGTCCAAAACTCGTTCTTTTCCAATAGAATAACCATGGAAAAGGCAGGAGAGTGGTAAAGTACTGTTTTCTCTAAGTCTGAAGGCTGCCCACACTGTGCCTGTGTGCTGCAGCTTGCATCTTCGCCTTTGGGAAGCTGCCGCTCGCCGATTCTCCCGGAGGCGAAGAAGCGGCTTCTTCGCACACAGAGCATTGTGGCGAGCGCAGGGAGCTCCTGAGAGCGGTTTGTGCCGAAAGAAGCCCGGGACCGGCACTTAGCTTCGGAGAGCTGCGTATCTGCGTCTTCTGCGTGTCTTGCCGCTCTACACTCAGCAAAAAGCTTTTCCACCATATCTTGCAAGGAGAAACTCTGCCAGGAAAGAAAACATCCAAAATCTTGTTCTAAAGCTTGCACGGGGGTCTGCAAAGCGTTTGGCAAGAATGAAAGGTAGTTGTCCAAAACTCGTTCTTTTCCAATAGAATAACCATGGAAAAGGCAGGAGAGTGGTAAAGTACTGTTTTCTCTAAGTCTGAAGGCTGCCCACACTGTGCCTGTGTGCTGCAGCTTGCATCTTCGCCTTTGGGAAGCTGCCGCTCGCCGATTCTCCCGGAGGCGAAGAAGCGGCTTCTTCGCACACAGAGCATTGTGGCGAGCGCAGGGAGCTCCTGAGAGCGGTTTGTGCCGAAAGAAGCCCGGGACCGGCACTTAGCTTCGGAGAGCTGCGTATCTGCGTCTTCTGCGTGTCTTGCCGCTCTACACTCAGCAAAAAGCTTTTCCACCATATCTTGCAAGGAGAAACTCTGCCAGGAAAGAAAACATCCAAAATCTTGTTCTAAAGCTTGCACGGGGGTCTGCAAAGCGTTTGGCAAGAATGAAAGGTAGTTGTCCAAAACTCGTTCTTTTCCAATAGAATAACCATGGAAAAGGCAGGAGAGTGGTAAAGTACTGTTTTCTCTAAGTCTGAAGGCTGCCCACACTGTGCCTGTGTGCTGCAGCTTGCATCTTCGCCTTTGGGAAGCTGCCGCTCGCCGATTCTCCCGGAGGCGAAGAAGCGGCTTCTTCGCACACAGAGCATTGTGGCGAGCGCAGGGAGCTCCTGAGAGCGGTTTGTGCCGAAAGAAGCCCGGGACCGGCACTTAGCTTCGGAGAGCTGCGTATCTGCGTCTTCTGCGTGTCTTGCCGCTCTACACTCAGCAAAAAGCTTTTCCACCATATCTTGCAAGGAGAAACTCTGCCAGGAAAGAAAACATCCAAAATCTTGTTCTAAAGCTTGCACGGGGGTCTGCAAAGCGTTTGGCAAGAATGAAAGGTAGTTGTCCAAAACTCGTTCTTTTCCAATAGAATAACCATGGAAAAGGCAGGAGAGTGGTAAAGTACTGTTTTCTCTAAGTCTGAAGGCTGCCCACACTGTGCCTGTGTGCTGCAGCTTGCATCTTCGCCTTTGGGAAGCTGCCGCTCGCCGATTCTCCCGGAGGCGAAGAAGCGGCTTCTTCGCACACAGAGCATTGTGGCGAGCGCAGGGAGCTCCTGAGAGCGGTTTGTGCCGAAAGAAGCCCGGGACCGGCACTTAGCTTCGGAGAGCTGCGTATCTGCGTCTTCTGCGTGTCTTGCCGCTCTACACTCAGCAAAAAGCTTTTCCACCATATCTTGCAAGGAGAAACTCTGCCAGGAAAGAAAACATCCAAAATCTTGTTCTAAAGCTTGCACGGGGGTCTGCAAAGCGTTTGGCAAGAATGAAAGGTAGTTGTCCAAAACTCGTTCTTTTCCAATAGAATAACCATGGAAAAGGCAGGAGAGTGGTAAAGTACTGTTTTCTCTAAGTCTGAAGGCTGCCCACACTGTGCCTGTGTGCTGCAGCTTGCATCTTCGCCTTTGGGAAGCTGCCGCTCGCCGATTCTCCCGGAGGCGAAGAAGCGGCTTCTTCGCACACAGAGCATTGTGGCGAGCGCAGGGAGCTCCTGAGAGCGGTTTGTGCCGAAAGAAGCCCGGGACCGGCACTTAGCTTCGGAGAGCTGCGTATCTGCGTCTTCTGCGTGTCTTGCCGCTCTACACTCAGCAAAAAGCTTTTCCACCATATCTTGCAAGGAGAAACTCTGCCAGGAAAGAAAACATCCAAAATCTTGTTCTAAAGCTTGCACGGGGGTCTGCAAAGCGTTTGGCAAGAATGAAAGGTAGTTGTCCAAAACTCGTTCTTTTCCAATAGAATAACCATGGAAAAGGCAGGAGAGTGGTAAAGTACTGTTTTCTCTAAGTCTGAAGGCTGCCCACACTGTGCCTGTGTGCTGCAGCTTGCATCTTCGCCTTTGGGAAGCTGCCGCTCGCCGATTCTCCCGGAGGCGAAGAAGCGGCTTCTTCGCACACAGAGCATTGTGGCGAGCGCAGGGAGCTCCTGAGAGCGGTTTGTGCCGAAAGAAGCCCGGGACCGGCACTTAGCTTCGGAGAGCTGCGTATCTGCGTCTTCTGCGTGTCTTGCCGCTCTACACTCAGCAAAAAGCTTTTCCACCATATCTTGCAAGGAGAAACTCTGCCAGGAAAGAAAACATCCAAAATCTTGTTCTAAAGCTTGCACGGGGGTCTGCAAAGCGTTTGGCAAGAATGAAAGGTAGTTGTCCAAAACTCGTTCTTTTCCAATAGAATAACCATGGAAAAGGCAGGAGAGTGGTAAAGTACTGTTTTCTCTAAGTCTGAAGGCTGCCCACACTGTGCCTGTGTGCTGCAGCTTGCATCTTCGCCTTTGGGAAGCTGCCGCTCGCCGATTCTCCCGGAGGCGAAGAAGCGGCTTCTTCGCACACAGAGCATTGTGGCGAGCGCAGGGAGCTCCTGAGAGCGGTTTGTGCCGAAAGAAGCCCGGGACCGGCACTTAGCTTCGGAGAGCTGCGTATCTGCGTCTTCTGCGTGTCTTGCCGCTCTACACTCAGCAAAAAGCTTTTCCACCATATCTTGCAAGGAGAAACTCTGCCAGGAAAGAAAACATCCAAAATCTTGTTCTAAAGCTTGCACGGGGGTCTGCAAAGCGTTTGGCAAGAATGAAAGGTAGTTGTCCAAAACTCGTTCTTTTCCAATAGAATAACCATGGAAAAGGCAGGAGAGTGGTAAAGTACTGTTTTCTCTAAGTCTGAAGGCTGCCCACACTGTGCCTGTGTGCTGCAGCTTGCATCTTCGCCTTTGGGAAGCTGCCGCTCGCCGATTCTCCCGGAGGCGAAGAAGCGGCTTCTTCGCACACAGAGCATTGTGGCGAGCGCAGGGAGCTCCTGAGAGCGGTTTGTGCCGAAAGAAGCCCGGGACCGGCACTTAGCTTCGGAGAGCTGCGTATCTGCGTCTTCTGCGTGTCTTGCCGCTCTACACTCAGCAAAAAGCTTTTCCACCATATCTTGCAAGGAGAAACTCTGCCAGGAAAGAAAACATCCAAAATCTTGTTCTAAAGCTTGCACGGGGGTCTGCAAAGCGTTTGGCAAGAATGAAAGGTAGTTGTCCAAAACTCGTTCTTTTCCAATAGAATAACCATGGAAAAGGCAGGAGAGTGGTAAAGTACTGTTTTCTCTAAGTCTGAAGGCTGCCCACACTGTGCCTGTGTGCTGCAGCTTGCATCTTCGCCTTTGGGAAGCTGCCGCTCGCCGATTCTCCCGGAGGCGAAGAAGCGGCTTCTTCGCACACAGAGCATTGTGGCGAGCGCAGGGAGCTCCTGAGAGCGGTTTGTGCCGAAAGAAGCCCGGGACCGGCACTTAGCTTCGGAGAGCTGCGTATCTGCGTCTTCTGCGTGTCTTGCCGCTCTACACTCAGCAAAAAGCTTTTCCACCATATCTTGCAAGGAGAAACTCTGCCAGGAAAGAAAACATCCAAAATCTTGTTCTAAAGCTTGCACGGGGGTCTGCAAAGCGTTTGGCAAGAATGAAAGGTAGTTGTCCAAAACTCGTTCTTTTCCAATAGAATAACCATGGAAAAGGCAGGAGAGTGGTAAAGTACTGTTTTCTCTAAGTCTGAAGGCTGCCCACACTGTGCCTGTGTGCTGCAGCTTGCATCTTCGCCTTTGGGAAGCTGCCGCTCGCCGATTCTCCCGGAGGCGAAGAAGCGGCTTCTTCGCACACAGAGCATTGTGGCGAGCGCAGGGAGCTCCTGAGAGCGGTTTGTGCCGAAAGAAGCCCGGGACCGGCACTTAGCTTCGGAGAGCTGCGTATCTGCGTCTTCTGCGTGTCTTGCCGCTCTACACTCAGCAAAAAGCTTTTCCACCATATCTTGCAAGGAGAAACTCTGCCAGGAAAGAAAACATCCAAAATCTTGTTCTAAAGCTTGCACGGGGGTCTGCAAAGCGTTTGGCAAGAATGAAAGGTAGTTGTCCAAAACTCGTTCTTTTCCAATAGAATAACCATGGAAAAGGCAGGAGAGTGGTAAAGTACTGTTTTCTCTAAGTCTGAAGGCTGCCCACACTGTGCCTGTGTGCTGCAGCTTGCATCTTCGCCTTTGGGAAGCTGCCGCTCGCCGATTCTCCCGGAGGCGAAGAAGCGGCTTCTTCGCACACAGAGCATTGTGGCGAGCGCAGGGAGCTCCTGAGAGCGGTTTGTGCCGAAAGAAGCCCGGGACCGGCACTTAGCTTCGGAGAGCTGCGTATCTGCGTCTTCTGCGTGTCTTGCCGCTCTACACTCAGCAAAAAGCTTTTCCACCATATCTTGCAAGGAGAAACTCTGCCAGGAAAGAAAACATCCAAAATCTTGTTCTAAAGCTTGCACGGGGGTCTGCAAAGCGTTTGGCAAGAATGAAAGGTAGTTGTCCAAAACTCGTTCTTTTCCAATAGAATAACCATGGAAAAGGCAGGAGAGTGGTAAAGTACTGTTTTCTCTAAGTCTGAAGGCTGCCCACACTGTGCCTGTGTGCTGCAGCTTGCATCTTCGCCTTTGGGAAGCTGCCGCTCGCCGATTCTCCTGAGGCGAAGAAGCGGCTTCTTCGCACACAGAGAATGTGGCGAGCGGCAGCTCCCAAAGGCGAAGATGCAAGCTGCAGCACACAGGCACAGTGTGGGCAGCCTTCAGACTTAGAGAAAACAGTACTTTACCACTCTCCTGCCTTTTCCATGGTTATTCTATTGGAAAAGAACGAGTTTTGGACAACTACCTTTCATTCTTGCCAAACGCTTTGCAGACCCCCGTGCAAGCTTTAGAACAAGATTTTGGATGTTTTCTTTCCTGGCAGAGTTTCTCCTTGCAAGATATGGTGGAAAAGCTTTTTGCTGAGTGTAGAGCGGCAAGACACGCAGAAGACGCAGATACGCAGCTCTCCGAAGCTAAGTGCCGGTCCCGGGCTTCTTTCGGCACAAACCGCTCTCAGGAGCTCCCTGCGCTCGCCACAATGCTCTGTGTGCGAAGAAGCCGCTTCTTCGCCTCCGGGAGAATCGGCGAGCGGCAGCTTCCCAAAGGCGAAGATGCAAGCTGCAGCACACAGGCACAGTGTGGGCAGCCTTCAGACTTAGAGAAAACAGTACTTTACCACTCTCCTGCCTTTTCCATGGTTATTCTATTGGAAAAGAACGAGTTTTGGACAACTACCTTTCATTCTTGCCAAACGCTTTGCAGACCCCCGTGCAAGCTTTAGAACAAGATTTTGGATGTTTTCTTTCCTGGCAGAGTTTCTCCTTGCAAGATATGGTGGAAAAGCTTTTTGCTGAGTGTAGAGCGGCAAGACACGCAGAAGACGCAGATACGCAGCTCTCCGAAGCTAAGTGCCGGTCCCGGGCTTCTTTCGGCACAAACCGCTCTCAGGAGCTCCCTGCGCTCGCCACAATGCTCTGTGTGCGAAGAAGCCGCTTCTTCGCCTCCGGGAGAATCGGCGAGCGGCAGCTTCCCAAAGGCGAAGATGCAAGCTGCAGCACACAGGCACAGTGTGGGCAGCCTTCAGACTTAGAGAAAACAGTACTTTACCACTCTCCTGCCTTTTCCATGGTTATTCTATTGGAAAAGAACGAGTTTTGGACAACTACCTTTCATTCTTGCCAAACGCTTTGCAGACCCCCGTGCAAGCTTTAGAACAAGATTTTGGATGTTTTCTTTCCTGGCAGAGTTTCTCCTTGCAAGATATGGTGGAAAAGCTTTTTGCTGAGTGTAGAGCGGCAAGACACGCAGAAGACGCAGATACGCAGCTCTCCGAAGCTAAGTGCCGGTCCCGGGCTTCTTTCGGCACAAACCGCTCTCAGGAGCTCCCTGCGCTCGCCACAATGCTCTGTGTGCGAAGAAGCCGCTTCTTCGCCTCCGGGAGAATCGGCGAGCGGCAGCTTCCCAAAGGCGAAGATGCAAGCTGCAGCACACAGGCACAGTGTGGGCAGCCTTCAGACTTAGAGAAAACAGTACTTTACCACTCTCCTGCCTTTTCCATGGTTATTCTATTGGAAAAGAACGAGTTTTGGACAACTACCTTTCATTCTTGCCAAACGCTTTGCAGACCCCCGTGCAAGCTTTAGAACAAGATTTTGGATGTTTTCTTTCCTGGCAGAGTTTCTCCTTGCAAGATATGGTGGAAAAGCTTTTTGCTGAGTGTAGAGCGGCAAGACACGCAGAAGACGCAGATACGCAGCTCTCCGAAGCTAAGTGCCGGTCCCGGGCTTCTTTCGGCACAAACCGCTCTCAGGAGCTCCCTGCGCTCGCCACAATGCTCTGTGTGCGAAGAAGCCGCTTCTTCGCCTCCGGGAGAATCGGCGAGCGGCAGCTTCCCAAAGGCGAAGATGCAAGCTGCAGCACACAGGCACAGTGTGGGCAGCCTTCAGACTTAGAGAAAACAGTACTTTACCACTCTCCTGCCTTTTCCATGGTTATTCTATTGGAAAAGAACGAGTTTTGGACAACTACCTTTCATTCTTGCCAAACGCTTTGCAGACCCCCGTGCAAGCTTTAGAACAAGATTTTGGATGTTTTCTTTCCTGGCAGAGTTTCTCCTTGCAAGATATGGTGGAAAAGCTTTTTGCTGAGTGTAGAGCGGCAAGACACGCAGAAGACGCAGATACGCAGCTCTCCGAAGCTAAGTGCCGGTCCCGGGCTTCTTTCGGCACAAACCGCTCTCAGGAGCTCCCTGCGCTCGCCACAATGCTCTGTGTGCGAAGAAGCCGCTTCTTCGCCTCCGGGAGAATCGGCGAGCGGCAGCTTCCCAAAGGCGAAGATGCAAGCTGCAGCACACAGGCACAGTGTGGGCAGCCTTCAGACTTAGAGAAAACAGTACTTTACCACTCTCCTGCCTTTTCCATGGTTATTCTATTGGAAAAGAACGAGTTTTGGACAACTACCTTTCATTCTTGCCAAACGCTTTGCAGACCCCCGTGCAAGCTTTAGAACAAGATTTTGGATGTTTTCTTTCCTGGCAGAGTTTCTCCTTGCAAGATATGGTGGAAAAGCTTTTTGCTGAGTGTAGAGCGGCAAGACACGCAGAAGACGCAGATACGCAGCTCTCCGAAGCTAAGTGCCGGTCCCGGGCTTCTTTCGGCACAAACCGCTCTCAGGAGCTCCCTGCGCTCGCCACAATGCTCTGTGTGCGAAGAAGCCGCTTCTTCGCCTCCGGGAGAATCGGCGAGCGGCAGCTTCCCAAAGGCGAAGATGCAAGCTGCAGCACACAGGCACAGTGTGGGCAGCCTTCAGACTTAGAGAAAACAGTACTTTACCACTCTCCTGCCTTTTCCATGGTTATTCTATTGGAAAAGAACGAGTTTTGGACAACTACCTTTCATTCTTGCCAAACGCTTTGCAGACCCCCGTGCAAGCTTTAGAACAAGATTTTGGATGTTTTCTTTCCTGGCAGAGTTTCTCCTTGCAAGATATGGTGGAAAAGCTTTTTGCTGAGTGTAGAGCGGCAAGACACGCAGAAGACGCAGATACGCAGCTCTCCGAAGCTAAGTGCCGGTCCCGGGCTTCTTTCGGCACAAACCGCTCTCAGGAGCTCCCTGCGCTCGCCACAATGCTCTGTGTGCGAAGAAGCCGCTTCTTCGCCTCCGGGAGAATCGGCGAGCGGCAGCTTCCCAAAGGCGAAGATGCAAGCTGCAGCACACAGGCACAGTGTGGGCAGCCTTCAGACTTAGAGAAAACAGTACTTTACCACTCTCCTGCCTTTTCCATGGTTATTCTATTGGAAAAGAACGAGTTTTGGACAACTACCTTTCATTCTTGCCAAACGCTTTGCAGACCCCCGTGCAAGCTTTAGAACAAGATTTTGGATGTTTTCTTTCCTGGCAGAGTTTCTCCTTGCAAGATATGGTGGAAAAGCTTTTTGCTGAGTGTAGAGCGGCAAGACACGCAGAAGACGCAGATACGCAGCTCTCCGAAGCTAAGTGCCGGTCCCGGGCTTCTTTCGGCACAAACCGCTCTCAGGAGCTCCCTGCGCTCGCCACAATGCTCTGTGTGCGAAGAAGCCGCTTCTTCGCCTCCGGGAGAATCGGCGAGCGGCAGCTTCCCAAAGGCGAAGATGCAAGCTGCAGCACACAGGCACAGTGTGGGCAGCCTTCAGACTTAGAGAAAACAGTACTTTACCACTCTCCTGCCTTTTCCATGGTTATTCTATTGGAAAAGAACGAGTTTTGGACAACTACCTTTCATTCTTGCCAAACGCTTTGCAGACCCCCGTGCAAGCTTTAGAACAAGATTTTGGATGTTTTCTTTCCTGGCAGAGTTTCTCCTTGCAAGATATGGTGGAAAAGCTTTTTGCTGAGTGTAGAGCGGCAAGACACGCAGAAGACGCAGATACGCAGCTCTCCGAAGCTAAGTGCCGGTCCCGGGCTTCTTTCGGCACAAACCGCTCTCAGGAGCTCCCTGCGCTCGCCACAATGCTCTGTGTGCGAAGAAGCCGCTTCTTCGCCTCCGGGAGAATCGGCGAGCGGCAGCTTCCCAAAGGCGAAGATGCAAGCTGCAGCACACAGGCACAGTGTGGGCAGCCTTCAGACTTAGAGAAAACAGTACTTTACCACTCTCCTGCCTTTTCCATGGTTATTCTATTGGAAAAGAACGAGTTTTGGACAACTACCTTTCATTCTTGCCAAACGCTTTGCAGACCCCCGTGCAAGCTTTAGAACAAGATTTTGGATGTTTTCTTTCCTGGCAGAGTTTCTCCTTGCAAGATATGGTGGAAAAGCTTTTTGCTGAGTGTAGAGCGGCAAGACACGCAGAAGACGCAGATACGCAGCTCTCCGAAGCTAAGTGCCGGTCCCGGGCTTCTTTCGGCACAAACCGCTCTCAGGAGCTCCCTGCGCTCGCCACAATGCTCTGTGTGCGAAGAAGCCGCTTCTTCGCCTCCGGGAGAATCGGCGAGCGGCAGCTTCCCAAAGGCGAAGATGCAAGCTGCAGCACACAGGCACAGTGTGGGCAGCCTTCAGACTTAGAGAAAACAGTACTTTACCACTCTCCTGCCTTTTCCATGGTTATTCTATTGGAAAAGAACGAGTTTTGGACAACTACCTTTCATTCTTGCCAAACGCTTTGCAGACCCCCGTGCAAGCTTTAGAACAAGATTTTGGATGTTTTCTTTCCTGGCAGAGTTTCTCCTTGCAAGATATGGTGGAAAAGCTTTTTGCTGAGTGTAGAGCGGCAAGACACGCAGAAGACGCAGATACGCAGCTCTCCGAAGCTAAGTGCCGGTCCCGGGCTTCTTTCGGCACAAACCGCTCTCAGGAGCTCCCTGCGCTCGCCACAATGCTCTGTGTGCGAAGAAGCCGCTTCTTCGCCTCCGGGAGAATCGGCGAGCGGCAGCTTCCCAAAGGCGAAGATGCAAGCTGCAGCACACAGGCACAGTGTGGGCAGCCTTCAGACTTAGAGAAAACAGTACTTTACCACTCTCCTGCCTTTTCCATGGTTATTCTATTGGAAAAGAACGAGTTTTGGACAACTACCTTTCATTCTTGCCAAACGCTTTGCAGACCCCCGTGCAAGCTTTAGAACAAGATTTTGGATGTTTTCTTTCCTGGCAGAGTTTCTCCTTGCAAGATATGGTGGAAAAGCTTTTTGCTGAGTGTAGAGCGGCAAGACACGCAGAAGACGCAGATACGCAGCTCTCCGAAGCTAAGTGCCGGTCCCGGGCTTCTTTCGGCACAAACCGCTCTCAGGAGCTCCCTGCGCTCGCCACAATGCTCTGTGTGCGAAGAAGCCGCTTCTTCGCCTCCGGGAGAATCGGCGAGCGGCAGCTTCCCAAAGGCGAAGATGCAAGCTGCAGCACACAGGCACAGTGTGGGCAGCCTTCAGACTTAGAGAAAACAGTACTTTACCACTCTCCTGCCTTTTCCATGGTTATTCTATTGGAAAAGAACGAGTTTTGGACAACTACCTTTCATTCTTGCCAAACGCTTTGCAGACCCCCGTGCAAGCTTTAGAACAAGATTTTGGATGTTTTCTTTCCTGGCAGAGTTTCTCCTTGCAAGATATGGTGGAAAAGCTTTTTGCTGAGTGTAGAGCGGCAAGACACGCAGAAGACGCAGATACGCAGCTCTCCGAAGCTAAGTGCCGGTCCCGGGCTTCTTTCGGCACAAACCGCTCTCAGGAGCTCCCTGCGCTCGCCACAATGCTCTGTGTGCGAAGAAGCCGCTTCTTCGCCTCCGGGAGAATCGGCGAGCGGCAGCTTCCCAAAGGCGAAGATGCAAGCTGCAGCACACAGGCACAGTGTGGGCAGCCTTCAGACTTAGAGAAAACAGTACTTTACCACTCTCCTGCCTTTTCCATGGTTATTCTATTGGAAAAGAACGAGTTTTGGACAACTACCTTTCATTCTTGCCAAACGCTTTGCAGACCCCCGTGCAAGCTTTAGAACAAGATTTTGGATGTTTTCTTTCCTGGCAGAGTTTCTCCTTGCAAGATATGGTGGAAAAGCTTTTTGCTGAGTGTAGAGCGGCAAGACACGCAGAAGACGCAGATACGCAGCTCTCCGAAGCTAAGTGCCGGTCCCGGGCTTCTTTCGGCACAAACCGCTCTCAGGAGCTCCCTGCGCTCGCCACAATGCTCTGTGTGCGAAGAAGCCGCTTCTTCGCCTCCGGGAGAATCGGCGAGCGGCAGCTTCCCAAAGGCGAAGATGCAAGCTGCAGCACACAGGCACAGTGTGGGCAGCCTTCAGACTTAGAGAAAACAGTACTTTACCACTCTCCTGCCTTTTCCATGGTTATTCTATTGGAAAAGAACGAGTTTTGGACAACTACCTTTCATTCTTGCCAAACGCTTTGCAGACCCCCGTGCAAGCTTTAGAACAAGATTTTGGATGTTTTCTTTCCTGGCAGAGTTTCTCCTTGCAAGATATGGTGGAAAAGCTTTTTGCTGAGTGTAGAGCGGCAAGACACGCAGAAGACGCAGATACGCAGCTCTCCGAAGCTAAGTGCCGGTCCCGGGCTTCTTTCGGCACAAACCGCTCTCAGGAGCTCCCTGCGCTCGCCACAATGCTCTGTGTGCGAAGAAGCCGCTTCTTCGCCTCCGGGAGAATCGGCGAGCGGCAGCTTCCCAAAGGCGAAGATGCAAGCTGCAGCACACAGGCACAGTGTGGGCAGCCTTCAGACTTAGAGAAAACAGTACTTTACCACTCTCCTGCCTTTTCCATGGTTATTCTATTGGAAAAGAACGAGTTTTGGACAACTACCTTTCATTCTTGCCAAACGCTTTGCAGACCCCCGTGCAAGCTTTAGAACAAGATTTTGGATGTTTTCTTTCCTGGCAGAGTTTCTCCTTGCAAGATATGGTGGAAAAGCTTTTTGCTGAGTGTAGAGCGGCAAGACACGCAGAAGACGCAGATACGCAGCTCTCCGAAGCTAAGTGCCGGTCCCGGGCTTCTTTCGGCACAAACCGCTCTCAGGAGCTCCCTGCGCTCGCCACAATGCTCTGTGTGCGAAGAAGCCGCTTCTTCGCCTCCGGGAGAATCGGCGAGCGGCAGCTTCCCAAAGGCGAAGATGCAAGCTGCAGCACACAGGCACAGTGTGGGCAGCCTTCAGACTTAGAGAAAACAGTACTTTACCACTCTCCTGCCTTTTCCATGGTTATTCTATTGGAAAAGAACGAGTTTTGGACAACTACCTTTCATTCTTGCCAAACGCTTTGCAGACCCCCGTGCAAGCTTTAGAACAAGATTTTGGATGTTTTCTTTCCTGGCAGAGTTTCTCCTTGCAAGATATGGTGGAAAAGCTTTTTGCTGAGTGTAGAGCGGCAAGACACGCAGAAGACGCAGATACGCAGCTCTCCGAAGCTAAGTGCCGGTCCCGGGCTTCTTTCGGCACAAACCGCTCTCAGGAGCTCCCTGCGCTCGCCACAATGCTCTGTGTGCGAAGAAGCCGCTTCTTCGCCTCCGGGAGAATCGGCGAGCGGCAGCTTCCCAAAGGCGAAGATGCAAGCTGCAGCACACAGGCACAGTGTGGGCAGCCTTCAGACTTAGAGAAAACAGTACTTTACCACTCTCCTGCCTTTTCCATGGTTATTCTATTGGAAAAGAACGAGTTTTGGACAACTACCTTTCATTCTTGCCAAACGCTTTGCAGACCCCCGTGCAAGCTTTAGAACAAGATTTTGGATGTTTTCTTTCCTGGCAGAGTTTCTCCTTGCAAGATATGGTGGAAAAGCTTTTTGCTGAGTGTAGAGCGGCAAGACACGCAGAAGACGCAGATACGCAGCTCTCCGAAGCTAAGTGCCGGTCCCGGGCTTCTTTCGGCACAAACCGCTCTCAGGAGCTCCCTGCGCTCGCCACAATGCTCTGTGTGCGAAGAAGCCGCTTCTTCGCCTCCGGGAGAATCGGCGAGCGGCAGCTTCCCAAAGGCGAAGATGCAAGCTGCAGCACACAGGCACAGTGTGGGCAGCCTTCAGACTTAGAGAAAACAGTACTTTACCACTCTCCTGCCTTTTCCATGGTTATTCTATTGGAAAAGAACGAGTTTTGGACAACTACCTTTCATTCTTGCCAAACGCTTTGCAGACCCCCGTGCAAGCTTTAGAACAAGATTTTGGATGTTTTCTTTCCTGGCAGAGTTTCTCCTTGCAAGATATGGTGGAAAAGCTTTTTGCTGAGTGTAGAGCGGCAAGACACGCAGAAGACGCAGATACGCAGCTCTCCGAAGCTAAGTGCCGGTCCCGGGCTTCTTTCGGCACAAACCGCTCTCAGGAGCTCCCTGCGCTCGCCACAATGCTCTGTGTGCGAAGAAGCCGCTTCTTCGCCTCCGGGAGAATCGGCGAGCGGCAGCTTCCCAAAGGCGAAGATGCAAGCTGCAGCACACAGGCACAGTGTGGGCAGCCTTCAGACTTAGAGAAAACAGTACTTTACCACTCTCCTGCCTTTTCCATGGTTATTCTATTGGAAAAGAACGAGTTTTGGACAACTACCTTTCATTCTTGCCAAACGCTTTGCAGACCCCCGTGCAAGCTTTAGAACAAGATTTTGGATGTTTTCTTTCCTGGCAGAGTTTCTCCTTGCAAGATATGGTGGAAAAGCTTTTTGCTGAGTGTAGAGCGGCAAGACACGCAGAAGACGCAGATACGCAGCTCTCCGAAGCTAAGTGCCGGTCCCGGGCTTCTTTCGGCACAAACCGCTCTCAGGAGCTCCCTGCGCTCGCCACAATGCTCTGTGTGCGAAGAAGCCGCTTCTTCGCCTCCGGGAGAATCGGCGAGCGGCAGCTTCCCAAAGGCGAAGATGCAAGCTGCAGCACACAGGCACAGTGTGGGCAGCCTTCAGACTTAGAGAAAACAGTACTTTACCACTCTCCTGCCTTTTCCATGGTTATTCTATTGGAAAAGAACGAGTTTTGGACAACTACCTTTCATTCTTGCCAAACGCTTTGCAGACCCCCGTGCAAGCTTTAGAACAAGATTTTGGATGTTTTCTTTCCTGGCAGAGTTTCTCCTTGCAAGATATGGTGGAAAAGCTTTTTGCTGAGTGTAGAGCGGCAAGACACGCAGAAGACGCAGATACGCAGCTCTCCGAAGCTAAGTGCCGGTCCCGGGCTTCTTTCGGCACAAACCGCTCTCAGGAGCTCCCTGCGCTCGCCACAATGCTCTGTGTGCGAAGAAGCCGCTTCTTCGCCTCCGGGAGAATCGGCGAGCGGCAGCTTCCCAAAGGCGAAGATGCAAGCTGCAGCACACAGGCACAGTGTGGGCAGCCTTCAGACTTAGAGAAAACAGTACTTTACCACTCTCCTGCCTTTTCCATGGTTATTCTATTGGAAAAGAACGAGTTTTGGACAACTACCTTTCATTCTTGCCAAACGCTTTGCAGACCCCCGTGCAAGCTTTAGAACAAGATTTTGGATGTTTTCTTTCCTGGCAGAGTTTCTCCTTGCAAGATATGGTGGAAAAGCTTTTTGCTGAGTGTAGAGCGGCAAGACACGCAGAAGACGCAGATACGCAGCTCTCCGAAGCTAAGTGCCGGTCCCGGGCTTCTTTCGGCACAAACCGCTCTCAGGAGCTCCCTGCGCTCGCCACAATGCTCTGTGTGCGAAGAAGCCGCTTCTTCGCCTCCGGGAGAATCGGCGAGCGGCAGCTTCCCAAAGGCGAAGATGCAAGCTGCAGCACACAGGCACAGTGTGGGCAGCCTTCAGACTTAGAGAAAACAGTACTTTACCACTCTCCTGCCTTTTCCATGGTTATTCTATTGGAAAAGAACGAGTTTTGGACAACTACCTTTCATTCTTGCCAAACGCTTTGCAGACCCCCGTGCAAGCTTTAGAACAAGATTTTGGATGTTTTCTTTCCTGGCAGAGTTTCTCCTTGCAAGATATGGTGGAAAAGCTTTTTGCTGAGTGTAGAGCGGCAAGACACGCAGAAGACGCAGATACGCAGCTCTCCGAAGCTAAGTGCCGGTCCCGGGCTTCTTTCGGCACAAACCGCTCTCAGGAGCTCCCTGCGCTCGCCACAATGCTCTGTGTGCGAAGAAGCCGCTTCTTCGCCTCCGGGAGAATCGGCGAGCGGCAGCTTCCCAAAGGCGAAGATGCAAGCTGCAGCACACAGGCACAGTGTGGGCAGCCTTCAGACTTAGAGAAAACAGTACTTTACCACTCTCCTGCCTTTTCCATGGTTATTCTATTGGAAAAGAACGAGTTTTGGACAACTACCTTTCATTCTTGCCAAACGCTTTGCAGACCCCCGTGCAAGCTTTAGAACAAGATTTTGGATGTTTTCTTTCCTGGCAGAGTTTCTCCTTGCAAGATATGGTGGAAAAGCTTTTTGCTGAGTGTAGAGCGGCAAGACACGCAGAAGACGCAGATACGCAGCTCTCCGAAGCTAAGTGCCGGTCCCGGGCTTCTTTCGGCACAAACCGCTCTCAGGAGCTCCCTGCGCTCGCCACAATGCTCTGTGTGCGAAGAAGCCGCTTCTTCGCCTCCGGGAGAATCGGCGAGCGGCAGCTTCCCAAAGGCGAAGATGCAAGCTGCAGCACACAGGCACAGTGTGGGCAGCCTTCAGACTTAGAGAAAACAGTACTTTACCACTCTCCTGCCTTTTCCATGGTTATTCTATTGGAAAAGAACGAGTTTTGGACAACTACCTTTCATTCTTGCCAAACGCTTTGCAGACCCCCGTGCAAGCTTTAGAACAAGATTTTGGATGTTTTCTTTCCTGGCAGAGTTTCTCCTTGCAAGATATGGTGGAAAAGCTTTTTGCTGAGTGTAGAGCGGCAAGACACGCAGAAGACGCAGATACGCAGCTCTCCGAAGCTAAGTGCCGGTCCCGGGCTTCTTTCGGCACAAACCGCTCTCAGGAGCTCCCTGCGCTCGCCACAATGCTCTGTGTGCGAAGAAGCCGCTTCTTCGCCTCCGGGAGAATCGGCGAGCGGCAGCTTCCCAAAGGCGAAGATGCAAGCTGCAGCACACAGGCACAGTGTGGGCAGCCTTCAGACTTAGAGAAAACAGTACTTTACCACTCTCCTGCCTTTTCCATGGTTATTCTATTGGAAAAGAACGAGTTTTGGACAACTACCTTTCATTCTTGCCAAACGCTTTGCAGACCCCCGTGCAAGCTTTAGAACAAGATTTTGGATGTTTTCTTTCCTGGCAGAGTTTCTCCTTGCAAGATATGGTGGAAAAGCTTTTTGCTGAGTGTAGAGCGGCAAGACACGCAGAAGACGCAGATACGCAGCTCTCCGAAGCTAAGTGCCGGTCCCGGGCTTCTTTCGGCACAAACCGCTCTCAGGAGCTCCCTGCGCTCGCCACAATGCTCTGTGTGCGAAGAAGCCGCTTCTTCGCCTCCGGGAGAATCGGCGAGCGGCAGCTTCCCAAAGGCGAAGATGCAAGCTGCAGCACACAGGCACAGTGTGGGCAGCCTTCAGACTTAGAGAAAACAGTACTTTACCACTCTCCTGCCTTTTCCATGGTTATTCTATTGGAAAAGAACGAGTTTTGGACAACTACCTTTCATTCTTGCCAAACGCTTTGCAGACCCCCGTGCAAGCTTTAGAACAAGATTTTGGATGTTTTCTTTCCTGGCAGAGTTTCTCCTTGCAAGATATGGTGGAAAAGCTTTTTGCTGAGTGTAGAGCGGCAAGACACGCAGAAGACGCAGATACGCAGCTCTCCGAAGCTAAGTGCCGGTCCCGGGCTTCTTTCGGCACAAACCGCTCTCAGGAGCTCCCTGCGCTCGCCACAATGCTCTGTGTGCGAAGAAGCCGCTTCTTCGCCTCCGGGAGAATCGGCGAGCGGCAGCTTCCCAAAGGCGAAGATGCAAGCTGCAGCACACAGGCACAGTGTGGGCAGCCTTCAGACTTAGAGAAAACAGTACTTTACCACTCTCCTGCCTTTTCCATGGTTATTCTATTGGAAAAGAACGAGTTTTGGACAACTACCTTTCATTCTTGCCAAACGCTTTGCAGACCCCCGTGCAAGCTTTAGAACAAGATTTTGGATGTTTTCTTTCCTGGCAGAGTTTCTCCTTGCAAGATATGGTGGAAAAGCTTTTTGCTGAGTGTAGAGCGGCAAGACACGCAGAAGACGCAGATACGCAGCTCTCCGAAGCTAAGTGCCGGTCCCGGGCTTCTTTCGGCACAAACCGCTCTCAGGAGCTCCCTGCGCTCGCCACAATGCTCTGTGTGCGAAGAAGCCGCTTCTTCGCCTCCGGGAGAATCGGCGAGCGGCAGCTTCCCAAAGGCGAAGATGCAAGCTGCAGCACACAGGCACAGTGTGGGCAGCCTTCAGACTTAGAGAAAACAGTACTTTACCACTCTCCTGCCTTTTCCATGGTTATTCTATTGGAAAAGAACGAGTTTTGGACAACTACCTTTCATTCTTGCCAAACGCTTTGCAGACCCCCGTGCAAGCTTTAGAACAAGATTTTGGATGTTTTCTTTCCTGGCAGAGTTTCTCCTTGCAAGATATGGTGGAAAAGCTTTTTGCTGAGTGTAGAGCGGCAAGACACGCAGAAGACGCAGATACGCAGCTCTCCGAAGCTAAGTGCCGGTCCCGGGCTTCTTTCGGCACAAACCGCTCTCAGGAGCTCCCTGCGCTCGCCACAATGCTCTGTGTGCGAAGAAGCCGCTTCTTCGCCTCCGGGAGAATCGGCGAGCGGCAGCTTCCCAAAGGCGAAGATGCAAGCTGCAGCACACAGGCACAGTGTGGGCAGCCTTCAGACTTAGAGAAAACAGTACTTTACCACTCTCCTGCCTTTTCCATGGTTATTCTATTGGAAAAGAACGAGTTTTGGACAACTACCTTTCATTCTTGCCAAACGCTTTGCAGACCCCCGTGCAAGCTTTAGAACAAGATTTTGGATGTTTTCTTTCCTGGCAGAGTTTCTCCTTGCAAGATATGGTGGAAAAGCTTTTTGCTGAGTGTAGAGCGGCAAGACACGCAGAAGACGCAGATACGCAGCTCTCCGAAGCTAAGTGCCGGTCCCGGGCTTCTTTCGGCACAAACCGCTCTCAGGAGCTCCCTGCGCTCGCCACAATGCTCTGTGTGCGAAGAAGCCGCTTCTTCGCCTCCGGGAGAATCGGCGAGCGGCAGCTTCCCAAAGGCGAAGATGCAAGCTGCAGCACACAGGCACAGTGTGGGCAGCCTTCAGACTTAGAGAAAACAGTACTTTACCACTCTCCTGCCTTTTCCATGGTTATTCTATTGGAAAAGAACGAGTTTTGGACAACTACCTTTCATTCTTGCCAAACGCTTTGCAGACCCCCGTGCAAGCTTTAGAACAAGATTTTGGATGTTTTCTTTCCTGGCAGAGTTTCTCCTTGCAAGATATGGTGGAAAAGCTTTTTGCTGAGTGTAGAGCGGCAAGACACGCAGAAGACGCAGATACGCAGCTCTCCGAAGCTAAGTGCCGGTCCCGGGCTTCTTTCGGCACAAACCGCTCTCAGGAGCTCCCTGCGCTCGCCACAATGCTCTGTGTGCGAAGAAGCCGCTTCTTCGCCTCCGGGAGAATCGGCGAGCGGCAGCTTCCCAAAGGCGAAGATGCAAGCTGCAGCACACAGGCACAGTGTGGGCAGCCTTCAGACTTAGAGAAAACAGTACTTTACCACTCTCCTGCCTTTTCCATGGTTATTCTATTGGAAAAGAACGAGTTTTGGACAACTACCTTTCATTCTTGCCAAACGCTTTGCAGACCCCCGTGCAAGCTTTAGAACAAGATTTTGGATGTTTTCTTTCCTGGCAGAGTTTCTCCTTGCAAGATATGGTGGAAAAGCTTTTTGCTGAGTGTAGAGCGGCAAGACACGCAGAAGACGCAGATACGCAGCTCTCCGAAGCTAAGTGCCGGTCCCGGGCTTCTTTCGGCACAAACCGCTCTCAGGAGCTCCCTGCGCTCGCCACAATGCTCTGTGTGCGAAGAAGCCGCTTCTTCGCCTCCGGGAGAATCGGCGAGCGGCAGCTTCCCAAAGGCGAAGATGCAAGCTGCAGCACACAGGCACAGTGTGGGCAGCCTTCAGACTTAGAGAAAACAGTACTTTACCACTCTCCTGCCTTTTCCATGGTTATTCTATTGGAAAAGAACGAGTTTTGGACAACTACCTTTCATTCTTGCCAAACGCTTTGCAGACCCCCGTGCAAGCTTTAGAACAAGATTTTGGATGTTTTCTTTCCTGGCAGAGTTTCTCCTTGCAAGATATGGTGGAAAAGCTTTTTGCTGAGTGTAGAGCGGCAAGACACGCAGAAGACGCAGATACGCAGCTCTCCGAAGCTAAGTGCCGGTCCCGGGCTTCTTTCGGCACAAACCGCTCTCAGGAGCTCCCTGCGCTCGCCACAATGCTCTGTGTGCGAAGAAGCCGCTTCTTCGCCTCCGGGAGAATCGGCGAGCGGCAGCTTCCCAAAGGCGAAGATGCAAGCTGCAGCACACAGGCACAGTGTGGGCAGCCTTCAGACTTAGAGAAAACAGTACTTTACCACTCTCCTGCCTTTTCCATGGTTATTCTATTGGAAAAGAACGAGTTTTGGACAACTACCTTTCATTCTTGCCAAACGCTTTGCAGACCCCCGTGCAAGCTTTAGAACAAGATTTTGGATGTTTTCTTTCCTGGCAGAGTTTCTCCTTGCAAGATATGGTGGAAAAGCTTTTTGCTGAGTGTAGAGCGGCAAGACACGCAGAAGACGCAGATACGCAGCTCTCCGAAGCTAAGTGCCGGTCCCGGGCTTCTTTCGGCACAAACCGCTCTCAGGAGCTCCCTGCGCTCGCCACAATGCTCTGTGTGCGAAGAAGCCGCTTCTTCGCCTCCGGGAGAATCGGCGAGCGGCAGCTTCCCAAAGGCGAAGATGCAAGCTGCAGCACACAGGCACAGTGTGGGCAGCCTTCAGACTTAGAGAAAACAGTACTTTACCACTCTCCTGCCTTTTCCATGGTTATTCTATTGGAAAAGAACGAGTTTTGGACAACTACCTTTCATTCTTGCCAAACGCTTTGCAGACCCCCGTGCAAGCTTTAGAACAAGATTTTGGATGTTTTCTTTCCTGGCAGAGTTTCTCCTTGCAAGATATGGTGGAAAAGCTTTTTGCTGAGTGTAGAGCGGCAAGACACGCAGAAGACGCAGATACGCAGCTCTCCGAAGCTAAGTGCCGGTCCCGGGCTTCTTTCGGCACAAACCGCTCTCAGGAGCTCCCTGCGCTCGCCACAATGCTCTGTGTGCGAAGAAGCCGCTTCTTCGCCTCCGGGAGAATCGGCGAGCGGCAGCTTCCCAAAGGCGAAGATGCAAGCTGCAGCACACAGGCACAGTGTGGGCAGCCTTCAGACTTAGAGAAAACAGTACTTTACCACTCTCCTGCCTTTTCCATGGTTATTCTATTGGAAAAGAACGAGTTTTGGACAACTACCTTTCATTCTTGCCAAACGCTTTGCAGACCCCCGTGCAAGCTTTAGAACAAGATTTTGGATGTTTTCTTTCCTGGCAGAGTTTCTCCTTGCAAGATATGGTGGAAAAGCTTTTTGCTGAGTGTAGAGCGGCAAGACACGCAGAAGACGCAGATACGCAGCTCTCCGAAGCTAAGTGCCGGTCCCGGGCTTCTTTCGGCACAAACCGCTCTCAGGAGCTCCCTGCGCTCGCCACAATGCTCTGTGTGCGAAGAAGCCGCTTCTTCGCCTCCGGGAGAATCGGCGAGCGGCAGCTTCCCAAAGGCGAAGATGCAAGCTGCAGCACACAGGCACAGTGTGGGCAGCCTTCAGACTTAGAGAAAACAGTACTTTACCACTCTCCTGCCTTTTCCATGGTTATTCTATTGGAAAAGAACGAGTTTTGGACAACTACCTTTCATTCTTGCCAAACGCTTTGCAGACCCCCGTGCAAGCTTTAGAACAAGATTTTGGATGTTTTCTTTCCTGGCAGAGTTTCTCCTTGCAAGATATGGTGGAAAAGCTTTTTGCTGAGTGTAGAGCGGCAAGACACGCAGAAGACGCAGATACGCAGCTCTCCGAAGCTAAGTGCCGGTCCCGGGCTTCTTTCGGCACAAACCGCTCTCAGGAGCTCCCTGCGCTCGCCACAATGCTCTGTGTGCGAAGAAGCCGCTTCTTCGCCTCCGGGAGAATCGGCGAGCGGCAGCTTCCCAAAGGCGAAGATGCAAGCTGCAGCACACAGGCACAGTGTGGGCAGCCTTCAGACTTAGAGAAAACAGTACTTTACCACTCTCCTGCCTTTTCCATGGTTATTCTATTGGAAAAGAACGAGTTTTGGACAACTACCTTTCATTCTTGCCAAACGCTTTGCAGACCCCCGTGCAAGCTTTAGAACAAGATTTTGGATGTTTTCTTTCCTGGCAGAGTTTCTCCTTGCAAGATATGGTGGAAAAGCTTTTTGCTGAGTGTAGAGCGGCAAGACACGCAGAAGACGCAGATACGCAGCTCTCCGAAGCTAAGTGCCGGTCCCGGGCTTCTTTCGGCACAAACCGCTCTCAGGAGCTCCCTGCGCTCGCCACAATGCTCTGTGTGCGAAGAAGCCGCTTCTTCGCCTCCGGGAGAATCGGCGAGCGGCAGCTTCCCAAAGGCGAAGATGCAAGCTGCAGCACACAGGCACAGTGTGGGCAGCCTTCAGACTTAGAGAAAACAGTACTTTACCACTCTCCTGCCTTTTCCATGGTTATTCTATTGGAAAAGAACGAGTTTTGGACAACTACCTTTCATTCTTGCCAAACGCTTTGCAGACCCCCGTGCAAGCTTTAGAACAAGATTTTGGATGTTTTCTTTCCTGGCAGAGTTTCTCCTTGCAAGATATGGTGGAAAAGCTTTTTGCTGAGTGTAGAGCGGCAAGACACGCAGAAGACGCAGATACGCAGCTCTCCGAAGCTAAGTGCCGGTCCCGGGCTTCTTTCGGCACAAACCGCTCTCAGGAGCTCCCTGCGCTCGCCACAATGCTCTGTGTGCGAAGAAGCCGCTTCTTCGCCTCCGGGAGAATCGGCGAGCGGCAGCTTCCCAAAGGCGAAGATGCAAGCTGCAGCACACAGGCACAGTGTGGGCAGCCTTCAGACTTAGAGAAAACAGTACTTTACCACTCTCCTGCCTTTTCCATGGTTATTCTATTGGAAAAGAACGAGTTTTGGACAACTACCTTTCATTCTTGCCAAACGCTTTGCAGACCCCCGTGCAAGCTTTAGAACAAGATTTTGGATGTTTTCTTTCCTGGCAGAGTTTCTCCTTGCAAGATATGGTGGAAAAGCTTTTTGCTGAGTGTAGAGCGGCAAGACACGCAGAAGACGCAGATACGCAGCTCTCCGAAGCTAAGTGCCGGTCCCGGGCTTCTTTCGGCACAAACCGCTCTCAGGAGCTCCCTGCGCTCGCCACAATGCTCTGTGTGCGAAGAAGCCGCTTCTTCGCCTCCGGGAGAATCGGCGAGCGGCAGCTTCCCAAAGGCGAAGATGCAAGCTGCAGCACACAGGCACAGTGTGGGCAGCCTTCAGACTTAGAGAAAACAGTACTTTACCACTCTCCTGCCTTTTCCATGGTTATTCTATTGGAAAAGAACGAGTTTTGGACAACTACCTTTCATTCTTGCCAAACGCTTTGCAGACCCCCGTGCAAGCTTTAGAACAAGATTTTGGATGTTTTCTTTCCTGGCAGAGTTTCTCCTTGCAAGATATGGTGGAAAAGCTTTTTGCTGAGTGTAGAGCGGCAAGACACGCAGAAGACGCAGATACGCAGCTCTCCGAAGCTAAGTGCCGGTCCCGGGCTTCTTTCGGCACAAACCGCTCTCAGGAGCTCCCTGCGCTCGCCACAATGCTCTGTGTGCGAAGAAGCCGCTTCTTCGCCTCCGGGAGAATCGGCGAGCGGCAGCTTCCCAAAGGCGAAGATGCAAGCTGCAGCACACAGGCACAGTGTGGGCAGCCTTCAGACTTAGAGAAAACAGTACTTTACCACTCTCCTGCCTTTTCCATGGTTATTCTATTGGAAAAGAACGAGTTTTGGACAACTACCTTTCATTCTTGCCAAACGCTTTGCAGACCCCCGTGCAAGCTTTAGAACAAGATTTTGGATGTTTTCTTTCCTGGCAGAGTTTCTCCTTGCAAGATATGGTGGAAAAGCTTTTTGCTGAGTGTAGAGCGGCAAGACACGCAGAAGACGCAGATACGCAGCTCTCCGAAGCTAAGTGCCGGTCCCGGGCTTCTTTCGGCACAAACCGCTCTCAGGAGCTCCCTGCGCTCGCCACAATGCTCTGTGTGCGAAGAAGCCGCTTCTTCGCCTCCGGGAGAATCGGCGAGCGGCAGCTTCCCAAAGGCGAAGATGCAAGCTGCAGCACACAGGCACAGTGTGGGCAGCCTTCAGACTTAGAGAAAACAGTACTTTACCACTCTCCTGCCTTTTCCATGGTTATTCTATTGGAAAAGAACGAGTTTTGGACAACTACCTTTCATTCTTGCCAAACGCTTTGCAGACCCCCGTGCAAGCTTTAGAACAAGATTTTGGATGTTTTCTTTCCTGGCAGAGTTTCTCCTTGCAAGATATGGTGGAAAAGCTTTTTGCTGAGTGTAGAGCGGCAAGACACGCAGAAGACGCAGATACGCAGCTCTCCGAAGCTAAGTGCCGGTCCCGGGCTTCTTTCGGCACAAACCGCTCTCAGGAGCTCCCTGCGCTCGCCACAATGCTCTGTGTGCGAAGAAGCCGCTTCTTCGCCTCCGGGAGAATCGGCGAGCGGCAGCTTCCCAAAGGCGAAGATGCAAGCTGCAGCACACAGGCACAGTGTGGGCAGCCTTCAGACTTAGAGAAAACAGTACTTTACCACTCTCCTGCCTTTTCCATGGTTATTCTATTGGAAAAGAACGAGTTTTGGACAACTACCTTTCATTCTTGCCAAACGCTTTGCAGACCCCCGTGCAAGCTTTAGAACAAGATTTTGGATGTTTTCTTTCCTGGCAGAGTTTCTCCTTGCAAGATATGGTGGAAAAGCTTTTTGCTGAGTGTAGAGCGGCAAGACACGCAGAAGACGCAGATACGCAGCTCTCCGAAGCTAAGTGCCGGTCCCGGGCTTCTTTCGGCACAAACCGCTCTCAGGAGCTCCCTGCGCTCGCCACAATGCTCTGTGTGCGAAGAAGCCGCTTCTTCGCCTCCGGGAGAATCGGCGAGCGGCAGCTTCCCAAAGGCGAAGATGCAAGCTGCAGCACACAGGCACAGTGTGGGCAGCCTTCAGACTTAGAGAAAACAGTACTTTACCACTCTCCTGCCTTTTCCATGGTTATTCTATTGGAAAAGAACGAGTTTTGGACAACTACCTTTCATTCTTGCCAAACGCTTTGCAGACCCCCGTGCAAGCTTTAGAACAAGATTTTGGATGTTTTCTTTCCTGGCAGAGTTTCTCCTTGCAAGATATGGTGGAAAAGCTTTTTGCTGAGTGTAGAGCGGCAAGACACGCAGAAGACGCAGATACGCAGCTCTCCGAAGCTAAGTGCCGGTCCCGGGCTTCTTTCGGCACAAACCGCTCTCAGGAGCTCCCTGCGCTCGCCACAATGCTCTGTGTGCGAAGAAGCCGCTTCTTCGCCTCCGGGAGAATCGGCGAGCGGCAGCTTCCCAAAGGCGAAGATGCAAGCTGCAGCACACAGGCACAGTGTGGGCAGCCTTCAGACTTAGAGAAAACAGTACTTTACCACTCTCCTGCCTTTTCCATGGTTATTCTATTGGAAAAGAACGAGTTTTGGACAACTACCTTTCATTCTTGCCAAACGCTTTGCAGACCCCCGTGCAAGCTTTAGAACAAGATTTTGGATGTTTTCTTTCCTGGCAGAGTTTCTCCTTGCAAGATATGGTGGAAAAGCTTTTTGCTGAGTGTAGAGCGGCAAGACACGCAGAAGACGCAGATACGCAGCTCTCCGAAGCTAAGTGCCGGTCCCGGGCTTCTTTCGGCACAAACCGCTCTCAGGAGCTCCCTGCGCTCGCCACAATGCTCTGTGTGCGAAGAAGCCGCTTCTTCGCCTCCGGGAGAATCGGCGAGCGGCAGCTTCCCAAAGGCGAAGATGCAAGCTGCAGCACACAGGCACAGTGTGGGCAGCCTTCAGACTTAGAGAAAACAGTACTTTACCACTCTCCTGCCTTTTCCATGGTTATTCTATTGGAAAAGAACGAGTTTTGGACAACTACCTTTCATTCTTGCCAAACGCTTTGCAGACCCCCGTGCAAGCTTTAGAACAAGATTTTGGATGTTTTCTTTCCTGGCAGAGTTTCTCCTTGCAAGATATGGTGGAAAAGCTTTTTGCTGAGTGTAGAGCGGCAAGACACGCAGAAGACGCAGATACGCAGCTCTCCGAAGCTAAGTGCCGGTCCCGGGCTTCTTTCGGCACAAACCGCTCTCAGGAGCTCCCTGCGCTCGCCACAATGCTCTGTGTGCGAAGAAGCCGCTTCTTCGCCTCCGGGAGAATCGGCGAGCGGCAGCTTCCCAAAGGCGAAGATGCAAGCTGCAGCACACAGGCACAGTGTGGGCAGCCTTCAGACTTAGAGAAAACAGTACTTTACCACTCTCCTGCCTTTTCCATGGTTATTCTATTGGAAAAGAACGAGTTTTGGACAACTACCTTTCATTCTTGCCAAACGCTTTGCAGACCCCCGTGCAAGCTTTAGAACAAGATTTTGGATGTTTTCTTTCCTGGCAGAGTTTCTCCTTGCAAGATATGGTGGAAAAGCTTTTTGCTGAGTGTAGAGCGGCAAGACACGCAGAAGACGCAGATACGCAGCTCTCCGAAGCTAAGTGCCGGTCCCGGGCTTCTTTCGGCACAAACCGCTCTCAGGAGCTCCCTGCGCTCGCCACAATGCTCTGTGTGCGAAGAAGCCGCTTCTTCGCCTCCGGGAGAATCGGCGAGCGGCAGCTTCCCAAAGGCGAAGATGCAAGCTGCAGCACACAGGCACAGTGTGGGCAGCCTTCAGACTTAGAGAAAACAGTACTTTACCACTCTCCTGCCTTTTCCATGGTTATTCTATTGGAAAAGAACGAGTTTTGGACAACTACCTTTCATTCTTGCCAAACGCTTTGCAGACCCCCGTGCAAGCTTTAGAACAAGATTTTGGATGTTTTCTTTCCTGGCAGAGTTTCTCCTTGCAAGATATGGTGGAAAAGCTTTTTGCTGAGTGTAGAGCGGCAAGACACGCAGAAGACGCAGATACGCAGCTCTCCGAAGCTAAGTGCCGGTCCCGGGCTTCTTTCGGCACAAACCGCTCTCAGGAGCTCCCTGCGCTCGCCACAATGCTCTGTGTGCGAAGAAGCCGCTTCTTCGCCTCCGGGAGAATCGGCGAGCGGCAGCTTCCCAAAGGCGAAGATGCAAGCTGCAGCACACAGGCACAGTGTGGGCAGCCTTCAGACTTAGAGAAAACAGTACTTTACCACTCTCCTGCCTTTTCCATGGTTATTCTATTGGAAAAGAACGAGTTTTGGACAACTACCTTTCATTCTTGCCAAACGCTTTGCAGACCCCCGTGCAAGCTTTAGAACAAGATTTTGGATGTTTTCTTTCCTGGCAGAGTTTCTCCTTGCAAGATATGGTGGAAAAGCTTTTTGCTGAGTGTAGAGCGGCAAGACACGCAGAAGACGCAGATACGCAGCTCTCCGAAGCTAAGTGCCGGTCCCGGGCTTCTTTCGGCACAAACCGCTCTCAGGAGCTCCCTGCGCTCGCCACAATGCTCTGTGTGCGAAGAAGCCGCTTCTTCGCCTCCGGGAGAATCGGCGAGCGGCAGCTTCCCAAAGGCGAAGATGCAAGCTGCAGCACACAGGCACAGTGTGGGCAGCCTTCAGACTTAGAGAAAACAGTACTTTACCACTCTCCTGCCTTTTCCATGGTTATTCTATTGGAAAAGAACGAGTTTTGGACAACTACCTTTCATTCTTGCCAAACGCTTTGCAGACCCCCGTGCAAGCTTTAGAACAAGATTTTGGATGTTTTCTTTCCTGGCAGAGTTTCTCCTTGCAAGATATGGTGGAAAAGCTTTTTGCTGAGTGTAGAGCGGCAAGACACGCAGAAGACGCAGATACGCAGCTCTCCGAAGCTAAGTGCCGGTCCCGGGCTTCTTTCGGCACAAACCGCTCTCAGGAGCTCCCTGCGCTCGCCACAATGCTCTGTGTGCGAAGAAGCCGCTTCTTCGCCTCCGGGAGAATCGGCGAGCGGCAGCTTCCCAAAGGCGAAGATGCAAGCTGCAGCACACAGGCACAGTGTGGGCAGCCTTCAGACTTAGAGAAAACAGTACTTTACCACTCTCCTGCCTTTTCCATGGTTATTCTATTGGAAAAGAACGAGTTTTGGACAACTACCTTTCATTCTTGCCAAACGCTTTGCAGACCCCCGTGCAAGCTTTAGAACAAGATTTTGGATGTTTTCTTTCCTGGCAGAGTTTCTCCTTGCAAGATATGGTGGAAAAGCTTTTTGCTGAGTGTAGAGCGGCAAGACACGCAGAAGACGCAGATACGCAGCTCTCCGAAGCTAAGTGCCGGTCCCGGGCTTCTTTCGGCACAAACCGCTCTCAGGAGCTCCCTGCGCTCGCCACAATGCTCTGTGTGCGAAGAAGCCGCTTCTTCGCCTCCGGGAGAATCGGCGAGCGGCAGCTTCCCAAAGGCGAAGATGCAAGCTGCAGCACACAGGCACAGTGTGGGCAGCCTTCAGACTTAGAGAAAACAGTACTTTACCACTCTCCTGCCTTTTCCATGGTTATTCTATTGGAAAAGAACGAGTTTTGGACAACTACCTTTCATTCTTGCCAAACGCTTTGCAGACCCCCGTGCAAGCTTTAGAACAAGATTTTGGATGTTTTCTTTCCTGGCAGAGTTTCTCCTTGCAAGATATGGTGGAAAAGCTTTTTGCTGAGTGTAGAGCGGCAAGACACGCAGAAGACGCAGATACGCAGCTCTCCGAAGCTAAGTGCCGGTCCCGGGCTTCTTTCGGCACAAACCGCTCTCAGGAGCTCCCTGCGCTCGCCACAATGCTCTGTGTGCGAAGAAGCCGCTTCTTCGCCTCCGGGAGAATCGGCGAGCGGCAGCTTCCCAAAGGCGAAGATGCAAGCTGCAGCACACAGGCACAGTGTGGGCAGCCTTCAGACTTAGAGAAAACAGTACTTTACCACTCTCCTGCCTTTTCCATGGTTATTCTATTGGAAAAGAACGAGTTTTGGACAACTACCTTTCATTCTTGCCAAACGCTTTGCAGACCCCCGTGCAAGCTTTAGAACAAGATTTTGGATGTTTTCTTTCCTGGCAGAGTTTCTCCTTGCAAGATATGGTGGAAAAGCTTTTTGCTGAGTGTAGAGCGGCAAGACACGCAGAAGACGCAGATACGCAGCTCTCCGAAGCTAAGTGCCGGTCCCGGGCTTCTTTCGGCACAAACCGCTCTCAGGAGCTCCCTGCGCTCGCCACAATGCTCTGTGTGCGAAGAAGCCGCTTCTTCGCCTCCGGGAGAATCGGCGAGCGGCAGCTTCCCAAAGGCGAAGATGCAAGCTGCAGCACACAGGCACAGTGTGGGCAGCCTTCAGACTTAGAGAAAACAGTACTTTACCACTCTCCTGCCTTTTCCATGGTTATTCTATTGGAAAAGAACGAGTTTTGGACAACTACCTTTCATTCTTGCCAAACGCTTTGCAGACCCCCGTGCAAGCTTTAGAACAAGATTTTGGATGTTTTCTTTCCTGGCAGAGTTTCTCCTTGCAAGATATGGTGGAAAAGCTTTTTGCTGAGTGTAGAGCGGCAAGACACGCAGAAGACGCAGATACGCAGCTCTCCGAAGCTAAGTGCCGGTCCCGGGCTTCTTTCGGCACAAACCGCTCTCAGGAGCTCCCTGCGCTCGCCACAATGCTCTGTGTGCGAAGAAGCCGCTTCTTCGCCTCCGGGAGAATCGGCGAGCGGCAGCTTCCCAAAGGCGAAGATGCAAGCTGCAGCACACAGGCACAGTGTGGGCAGCCTTCAGACTTAGAGAAAACAGTACTTTACCACTCTCCTGCCTTTTCCATGGTTATTCTATTGGAAAAGAACGAGTTTTGGACAACTACCTTTCATTCTTGCCAAACGCTTTGCAGACCCCCGTGCAAGCTTTAGAACAAGATTTTGGATGTTTTCTTTCCTGGCAGAGTTTCTCCTTGCAAGATATGGTGGAAAAGCTTTTTGCTGAGTGTAGAGCGGCAAGACACGCAGAAGACGCAGATACGCAGCTCTCCGAAGCTAAGTGCCGGTCCCGGGCTTCTTTCGGCACAAACCGCTCTCAGGAGCTCCCTGCGCTCGCCACAATGCTCTGTGTGCGAAGAAGCCGCTTCTTCGCCTCCGGGAGAATCGGCGAGCGGCAGCTTCCCAAAGGCGAAGATGCAAGCTGCAGCACACAGGCACAGTGTGGGCAGCCTTCAGACTTAGAGAAAACAGTACTTTACCACTCTCCTGCCTTTTCCATGGTTATTCTATTGGAAAAGAACGAGTTTTGGACAACTACCTTTCATTCTTGCCAAACGCTTTGCAGACCCCCGTGCAAGCTTTAGAACAAGATTTTGGATGTTTTCTTTCCTGGCAGAGTTTCTCCTTGCAAGATATGGTGGAAAAGCTTTTTGCTGAGTGTAGAGCGGCAAGACACGCAGAAGACGCAGATACGCAGCTCTCCGAAGCTAAGTGCCGGTCCCGGGCTTCTTTCGGCACAAACCGCTCTCAGGAGCTCCCTGCGCTCGCCACAATGCTCTGTGTGCGAAGAAGCCGCTTCTTCGCCTCCGGGAGAATCGGCGAGCGGCAGCTTCCCAAAGGCGAAGATGCAAGCTGCAGCACACAGGCACAGTGTGGGCAGCCTTCAGACTTAGAGAAAACAGTACTTTACCACTCTCCTGCCTTTTCCATGGTTATTCTATTGGAAAAGAACGAGTTTTGGACAACTACCTTTCATTCTTGCCAAACGCTTTGCAGACCCCCGTGCAAGCTTTAGAACAAGATTTTGGATGTTTTCTTTCCTGGCAGAGTTTCTCCTTGCAAGATATGGTGGAAAAGCTTTTTGCTGAGTGTAGAGCGGCAAGACACGCAGAAGACGCAGATACGCAGCTCTCCGAAGCTAAGTGCCGGTCCCGGGCTTCTTTCGGCACAAACCGCTCTCAGGAGCTCCCTGCGCTCGCCACAATGCTCTGTGTGCGAAGAAGCCGCTTCTTCGCCTCCGGGAGAATCGGCGAGCGGCAGCTTCCCAAAGGCGAAGATGCAAGCTGCAGCACACAGGCACAGTGTGGGCAGCCTTCAGACTTAGAGAAAACAGTACTTTACCACTCTCCTGCCTTTTCCATGGTTATTCTATTGGAAAAGAACGAGTTTTGGACAACTACCTTTCATTCTTGCCAAACGCTTTGCAGACCCCCGTGCAAGCTTTAGAACAAGATTTTGGATGTTTTCTTTCCTGGCAGAGTTTCTCCTTGCAAGATATGGTGGAAAAGCTTTTTGCTGAGTGTAGAGCGGCAAGACACGCAGAAGACGCAGATACGCAGCTCTCCGAAGCTAAGTGCCGGTCCCGGGCTTCTTTCGGCACAAACCGCTCTCAGGAGCTCCCTGCGCTCGCCACAATGCTCTGTGTGCGAAGAAGCCGCTTCTTCGCCTCCGGGAGAATCGGCGAGCGGCAGCTTCCCAAAGGCGAAGATGCAAGCTGCAGCACACAGGCACAGTGTGGGCAGCCTTCAGACTTAGAGAAAACAGTACTTTACCACTCTCCTGCCTTTTCCATGGTTATTCTATTGGAAAAGAACGAGTTTTGGACAACTACCTTTCATTCTTGCCAAACGCTTTGCAGACCCCCGTGCAAGCTTTAGAACAAGATTTTGGATGTTTTCTTTCCTGGCAGAGTTTCTCCTTGCAAGATATGGTGGAAAAGCTTTTTGCTGAGTGTAGAGCGGCAAGACACGCAGAAGACGCAGATACGCAGCTCTCCGAAGCTAAGTGCCGGTCCCGGGCTTCTTTCGGCACAAACCGCTCTCAGGAGCTCCCTGCGCTCGCCACAATGCTCTGTGTGCGAAGAAGCCGCTTCTTCGCCTCCGGGAGAATCGGCGAGCGGCAGCTTCCCAAAGGCGAAGATGCAAGCTGCAGCACACAGGCACAGTGTGGGCAGCCTTCAGACTTAGAGAAAACAGTACTTTACCACTCTCCTGCCTTTTCCATGGTTATTCTATTGGAAAAGAACGAGTTTTGGACAACTACCTTTCATTCTTGCCAAACGCTTTGCAGACCCCCGTGCAAGCTTTAGAACAAGATTTTGGATGTTTTCTTTCCTGGCAGAGTTTCTCCTTGCAAGATATGGTGGAAAAGCTTTTTGCTGAGTGTAGAGCGGCAAGACACGCAGAAGACGCAGATACGCAGCTCTCCGAAGCTAAGTGCCGGTCCCGGGCTTCTTTCGGCACAAACCGCTCTCAGGAGCTCCCTGCGCTCGCCACAATGCTCTGTGTGCGAAGAAGCCGCTTCTTCGCCTCCGGGAGAATCGGCGAGCGGCAGCTTCCCAAAGGCGAAGATGCAAGCTGCAGCACACAGGCACAGTGTGGGCAGCCTTCAGACTTAGAGAAAACAGTACTTTACCACTCTCCTGCCTTTTCCATGGTTATTCTATTGGAAAAGAACGAGTTTTGGACAACTACCTTTCATTCTTGCCAAACGCTTTGCAGACCCCCGTGCAAGCTTTAGAACAAGATTTTGGATGTTTTCTTTCCTGGCAGAGTTTCTCCTTGCAAGATATGGTGGAAAAGCTTTTTGCTGAGTGTAGAGCGGCAAGACACGCAGAAGACGCAGATACGCAGCTCTCCGAAGCTAAGTGCCGGTCCCGGGCTTCTTTCGGCACAAACCGCTCTCAGGAGCTCCCTGCGCTCGCCACAATGCTCTGTGTGCGAAGAAGCCGCTTCTTCGCCTCCGGGAGAATCGGCGAGCGGCAGCTTCCCAAAGGCGAAGATGCAAGCTGCAGCACACAGGCACAGTGTGGGCAGCCTTCAGACTTAGAGAAAACAGTACTTTACCACTCTCCTGCCTTTTCCATGGTTATTCTATTGGAAAAGAACGAGTTTTGGACAACTACCTTTCATTCTTGCCAAACGCTTTGCAGACCCCCGTGCAAGCTTTAGAACAAGATTTTGGATGTTTTCTTTCCTGGCAGAGTTTCTCCTTGCAAGATATGGTGGAAAAGCTTTTTGCTGAGTGTAGAGCGGCAAGACACGCAGAAGACGCAGATACGCAGCTCTCCGAAGCTAAGTGCCGGTCCCGGGCTTCTTTCGGCACAAACCGCTCTCAGGAGCTCCCTGCGCTCGCCACAATGCTCTGTGTGCGAAGAAGCCGCTTCTTCGCCTCCGGGAGAATCGGCGAGCGGCAGCTTCCCAAAGGCGAAGATGCAAGCTGCAGCACACAGGCACAGTGTGGGCAGCCTTCAGACTTAGAGAAAACAGTACTTTACCACTCTCCTGCCTTTTCCATGGTTATTCTATTGGAAAAGAACGAGTTTTGGACAACTACCTTTCATTCTTGCCAAACGCTTTGCAGACCCCCGTGCAAGCTTTAGAACAAGATTTTGGATGTTTTCTTTCCTGGCAGAGTTTCTCCTTGCAAGATATGGTGGAAAAGCTTTTTGCTGAGTGTAGAGCGGCAAGACACGCAGAAGACGCAGATACGCAGCTCTCCGAAGCTAAGTGCCGGTCCCGGGCTTCTTTCGGCACAAACCGCTCTCAGGAGCTCCCTGCGCTCGCCACAATGCTCTGTGTGCGAAGAAGCCGCTTCTTCGCCTCCGGGAGAATCGGCGAGCGGCAGCTTCCCAAAGGCGAAGATGCAAGCTGCAGCACACAGGCACAGTGTGGGCAGCCTTCAGACTTAGAGAAAACAGTACTTTACCACTCTCCTGCCTTTTCCATGGTTATTCTATTGGAAAAGAACGAGTTTTGGACAACTACCTTTCATTCTTGCCAAACGCTTTGCAGACCCCCGTGCAAGCTTTAGAACAAGATTTTGGATGTTTTCTTTCCTGGCAGAGTTTCTCCTTGCAAGATATGGTGGAAAAGCTTTTTGCTGAGTGTAGAGCGGCAAGACACGCAGAAGACGCAGATACGCAGCTCTCCGAAGCTAAGTGCCGGTCCCGGGCTTCTTTCGGCACAAACCGCTCTCAGGAGCTCCCTGCGCTCGCCACAATGCTCTGTGTGCGAAGAAGCCGCTTCTTCGCCTCCGGGAGAATCGGCGAGCGGCAGCTTCCCAAAGGCGAAGATGCAAGCTGCAGCACACAGGCACAGTGTGGGCAGCCTTCAGACTTAGAGAAAACAGTACTTTACCACTCTCCTGCCTTTTCCATGGTTATTCTATTGGAAAAGAACGAGTTTTGGACAACTACCTTTCATTCTTGCCAAACGCTTTGCAGACCCCCGTGCAAGCTTTAGAACAAGATTTTGGATGTTTTCTTTCCTGGCAGAGTTTCTCCTTGCAAGATATGGTGGAAAAGCTTTTTGCTGAGTGTAGAGCGGCAAGACACGCAGAAGACGCAGATACGCAGCTCTCCGAAGCTAAGTGCCGGTCCCGGGCTTCTTTCGGCACAAACCGCTCTCAGGAGCTCCCTGCGCTCGCCACAATGCTCTGTGTGCGAAGAAGCCGCTTCTTCGCCTCCGGGAGAATCGGCGAGCGGCAGCTTCCCAAAGGCGAAGATGCAAGCTGCAGCACACAGGCACAGTGTGGGCAGCCTTCAGACTTAGAGAAAACAGTACTTTACCACTCTCCTGCCTTTTCCATGGTTATTCTATTGGAAAAGAACGAGTTTTGGACAACTACCTTTCATTCTTGCCAAACGCTTTGCAGACCCCCGTGCAAGCTTTAGAACAAGATTTTGGATGTTTTCTTTCCTGGCAGAGTTTCTCCTTGCAAGATATGGTGGAAAAGCTTTTTGCTGAGTGTAGAGCGGCAAGACACGCAGAAGACGCAGATACGCAGCTCTCCGAAGCTAAGTGCCGGTCCCGGGCTTCTTTCGGCACAAACCGCTCTCAGGAGCTCCCTGCGCTCGCCACAATGCTCTGTGTGCGAAGAAGCCGCTTCTTCGCCTCCGGGAGAATCGGCGAGCGGCAGCTTCCCAAAGGCGAAGATGCAAGCTGCAGCACACAGGCACAGTGTGGGCAGCCTTCAGACTTAGAGAAAACAGTACTTTACCACTCTCCTGCCTTTTCCATGGTTATTCTATTGGAAAAGAACGAGTTTTGGACAACTACCTTTCATTCTTGCCAAACGCTTTGCAGACCCCCGTGCAAGCTTTAGAACAAGATTTTGGATGTTTTCTTTCCTGGCAGAGTTTCTCCTTGCAAGATATGGTGGAAAAGCTTTTTGCTGAGTGTAGAGCGGCAAGACACGCAGAAGACGCAGATACGCAGCTCTCCGAAGCTAAGTGCCGGTCCCGGGCTTCTTTCGGCACAAACCGCTCTCAGGAGCTCCCTGCGCTCGCCACAATGCTCTGTGTGCGAAGAAGCCGCTTCTTCGCCTCCGGGAGAATCGGCGAGCGGCAGCTTCCCAAAGGCGAAGATGCAAGCTGCAGCACACAGGCACAGTGTGGGCAGCCTTCAGACTTAGAGAAAACAGTACTTTACCACTCTCCTGCCTTTTCCATGGTTATTCTATTGGAAAAGAACGAGTTTTGGACAACTACCTTTCATTCTTGCCAAACGCTTTGCAGACCCCCGTGCAAGCTTTAGAACAAGATTTTGGATGTTTTCTTTCCTGGCAGAGTTTCTCCTTGCAAGATATGGTGGAAAAGCTTTTTGCTGAGTGTAGAGCGGCAAGACACGCAGAAGACGCAGATACGCAGCTCTCCGAAGCTAAGTGCCGGTCCCGGGCTTCTTTCGGCACAAACCGCTCTCAGGAGCTCCCTGCGCTCGCCACAATGCTCTGTGTGCGAAGAAGCCGCTTCTTCGCCTCCGGGAGAATCGGCGAGCGGCAGCTTCCCAAAGGCGAAGATGCAAGCTGCAGCACACAGGCACAGTGTGGGCAGCCTTCAGACTTAGAGAAAACAGTACTTTACCACTCTCCTGCCTTTTCCATGGTTATTCTATTGGAAAAGAACGAGTTTTGGACAACTACCTTTCATTCTTGCCAAACGCTTTGCAGACCCCCGTGCAAGCTTTAGAACAAGATTTTGGATGTTTTCTTTCCTGGCAGAGTTTCTCCTTGCAAGATATGGTGGAAAAGCTTTTTGCTGAGTGTAGAGCGGCAAGACACGCAGAAGACGCAGATACGCAGCTCTCCGAAGCTAAGTGCCGGTCCCGGGCTTCTTTCGGCACAAACCGCTCTCAGGAGCTCCCTGCGCTCGCCACAATGCTCTGTGTGCGAAGAAGCCGCTTCTTCGCCTCCGGGAGAATCGGCGAGCGGCAGCTTCCCAAAGGCGAAGATGCAAGCTGCAGCACACAGGCACAGTGTGGGCAGCCTTCAGACTTAGAGAAAACAGTACTTTACCACTCTCCTGCCTTTTCCATGGTTATTCTATTGGAAAAGAACGAGTTTTGGACAACTACCTTTCATTCTTGCCAAACGCTTTGCAGACCCCCGTGCAAGCTTTAGAACAAGATTTTGGATGTTTTCTTTCCTGGCAGAGTTTCTCCTTGCAAGATATGGTGGAAAAGCTTTTTGCTGAGTGTAGAGCGGCAAGACACGCAGAAGACGCAGATACGCAGCTCTCCGAAGCTAAGTGCCGGTCCCGGGCTTCTTTCGGCACAAACCGCTCTCAGGAGCTCCCTGCGCTCGCCACAATGCTCTGTGTGCGAAGAAGCCGCTTCTTCGCCTCCGGGAGAATCGGCGAGCGGCAGCTTCCCAAAGGCGAAGATGCAAGCTGCAGCACACAGGCACAGTGTGGGCAGCCTTCAGACTTAGAGAAAACAGTACTTTACCACTCTCCTGCCTTTTCCATGGTTATTCTATTGGAAAAGAACGAGTTTTGGACAACTACCTTTCATTCTTGCCAAACGCTTTGCAGACCCCCGTGCAAGCTTTAGAACAAGATTTTGGATGTTTTCTTTCCTGGCAGAGTTTCTCCTTGCAAGATATGGTGGAAAAGCTTTTTGCTGAGTGTAGAGCGGCAAGACACGCAGAAGACGCAGATACGCAGCTCTCCGAAGCTAAGTGCCGGTCCCGGGCTTCTTTCGGCACAAACCGCTCTCAGGAGCTCCCTGCGCTCGCCACAATGCTCTGTGTGCGAAGAAGCCGCTTCTTCGCCTCCGGGAGAATCGGCGAGCGGCAGCTTCCCAAAGGCGAAGATGCAAGCTGCAGCACACAGGCACAGTGTGGGCAGCCTTCAGACTTAGAGAAAACAGTACTTTACCACTCTCCTGCCTTTTCCATGGTTATTCTATTGGAAAAGAACGAGTTTTGGACAACTACCTTTCATTCTTGCCAAACGCTTTGCAGACCCCCGTGCAAGCTTTAGAACAAGATTTTGGATGTTTTCTTTCCTGGCAGAGTTTCTCCTTGCAAGATATGGTGGAAAAGCTTTTTGCTGAGTGTAGAGCGGCAAGACACGCAGAAGACGCAGATACGCAGCTCTCCGAAGCTAAGTGCCGGTCCCGGGCTTCTTTCGGCACAAACCGCTCTCAGGAGCTCCCTGCGCTCGCCACAATGCTCTGTGTGCGAAGAAGCCGCTTCTTCGCCTCCGGGAGAATCGGCGAGCGGCAGCTTCCCAAAGGCGAAGATGCAAGCTGCAGCACACAGGCACAGTGTGGGCAGCCTTCAGACTTAGAGAAAACAGTACTTTACCACTCTCCTGCCTTTTCCATGGTTATTCTATTGGAAAAGAACGAGTTTTGGACAACTACCTTTCATTCTTGCCAAACGCTTTGCAGACCCCCGTGCAAGCTTTAGAACAAGATTTTGGATGTTTTCTTTCCTGGCAGAGTTTCTCCTTGCAAGATATGGTGGAAAAGCTTTTTGCTGAGTGTAGAGCGGCAAGACACGCAGAAGACGCAGATACGCAGCTCTCCGAAGCTAAGTGCCGGTCCCGGGCTTCTTTCGGCACAAACCGCTCTCAGGAGCTCCCTGCGCTCGCCACAATGCTCTGTGTGCGAAGAAGCCGCTTCTTCGCCTCCGGGAGAATCGGCGAGCGGCAGCTTCCCAAAGGCGAAGATGCAAGCTGCAGCACACAGGCACAGTGTGGGCAGCCTTCAGACTTAGAGAAAACAGTACTTTACCACTCTCCTGCCTTTTCCATGGTTATTCTATTGGAAAAGAACGAGTTTTGGACAACTACCTTTCATTCTTGCCAAACGCTTTGCAGACCCCCGTGCAAGCTTTAGAACAAGATTTTGGATGTTTTCTTTCCTGGCAGAGTTTCTCCTTGCAAGATATGGTGGAAAAGCTTTTTGCTGAGTGTAGAGCGGCAAGACACGCAGAAGACGCAGATACGCAGCTCTCCGAAGCTAAGTGCCGGTCCCGGGCTTCTTTCGGCACAAACCGCTCTCAGGAGCTCCCTGCGCTCGCCACAATGCTCTGTGTGCGAAGAAGCCGCTTCTTCGCCTCCGGGAGAATCGGCGAGCGGCAGCTTCCCAAAGGCGAAGATGCAAGCTGCAGCACACAGGCACAGTGTGGGCAGCCTTCAGACTTAGAGAAAACAGTACTTTACCACTCTCCTGCCTTTTCCATGGTTATTCTATTGGAAAAGAACGAGTTTTGGACAACTACCTTTCATTCTTGCCAAACGCTTTGCAGACCCCCGTGCAAGCTTTAGAACAAGATTTTGGATGTTTTCTTTCCTGGCAGAGTTTCTCCTTGCAAGATATGGTGGAAAAGCTTTTTGCTGAGTGTAGAGCGGCAAGACACGCAGAAGACGCAGATACGCAGCTCTCCGAAGCTAAGTGCCGGTCCCGGGCTTCTTTCGGCACAAACCGCTCTCAGGAGCTCCCTGCGCTCGCCACAATGCTCTGTGTGCGAAGAAGCCGCTTCTTCGCCTCCGGGAGAATCGGCGAGCGGCAGCTTCCCAAAGGCGAAGATGCAAGCTGCAGCACACAGGCACAGTGTGGGCAGCCTTCAGACTTAGAGAAAACAGTACTTTACCACTCTCCTGCCTTTTCCATGGTTATTCTATTGGAAAAGAACGAGTTTTGGACAACTACCTTTCATTCTTGCCAAACGCTTTGCAGACCCCCGTGCAAGCTTTAGAACAAGATTTTGGATGTTTTCTTTCCTGGCAGAGTTTCTCCTTGCAAGATATGGTGGAAAAGCTTTTTGCTGAGTGTAGAGCGGCAAGACACGCAGAAGACGCAGATACGCAGCTCTCCGAAGCTAAGTGCCGGTCCCGGGCTTCTTTCGGCACAAACCGCTCTCAGGAGCTCCCTGCGCTCGCCACAATGCTCTGTGTGCGAAGAAGCCGCTTCTTCGCCTCCGGGAGAATCGGCGAGCGGCAGCTTCCCAAAGGCGAAGATGCAAGCTGCAGCACACAGGCACAGTGTGGGCAGCCTTCAGACTTAGAGAAAACAGTACTTTACCACTCTCCTGCCTTTTCCATGGTTATTCTATTGGAAAAGAACGAGTTTTGGACAACTACCTTTCATTCTTGCCAAACGCTTTGCAGACCCCCGTGCAAGCTTTAGAACAAGATTTTGGATGTTTTCTTTCCTGGCAGAGTTTCTCCTTGCAAGATATGGTGGAAAAGCTTTTTGCTGAGTGTAGAGCGGCAAGACACGCAGAAGACGCAGATACGCAGCTCTCCGAAGCTAAGTGCCGGTCCCGGGCTTCTTTCGGCACAAACCGCTCTCAGGAGCTCCCTGCGCTCGCCACAATGCTCTGTGTGCGAAGAAGCCGCTTCTTCGCCTCCGGGAGAATCGGCGAGCGGCAGCTTCCCAAAGGCGAAGATGCAAGCTGCAGCACACAGGCACAGTGTGGGCAGCCTTCAGACTTAGAGAAAACAGTACTTTACCACTCTCCTGCCTTTTCCATGGTTATTCTATTGGAAAAGAACGAGTTTTGGACAACTACCTTTCATTCTTGCCAAACGCTTTGCAGACCCCCGTGCAAGCTTTAGAACAAGATTTTGGATGTTTTCTTTCCTGGCAGAGTTTCTCCTTGCAAGATATGGTGGAAAAGCTTTTTGCTGAGTGTAGAGCGGCAAGACACGCAGAAGACGCAGATACGCAGCTCTCCGAAGCTAAGTGCCGGTCCCGGGCTTCTTTCGGCACAAACCGCTCTCAGGAGCTCCCTGCGCTCGCCACAATGCTCTGTGTGCGAAGAAGCCGCTTCTTCGCCTCCGGGAGAATCGGCGAGCGGCAGCTTCCCAAAGGCGAAGATGCAAGCTGCAGCACACAGGCACAGTGTGGGCAGCCTTCAGACTTAGAGAAAACAGTACTTTACCACTCTCCTGCCTTTTCCATGGTTATTCTATTGGAAAAGAACGAGTTTTGGACAACTACCTTTCATTCTTGCCAAACGCTTTGCAGACCCCCGTGCAAGCTTTAGAACAAGATTTTGGATGTTTTCTTTCCTGGCAGAGTTTCTCCTTGCAAGATATGGTGGAAAAGCTTTTTGCTGAGTGTAGAGCGGCAAGACACGCAGAAGACGCAGATACGCAGCTCTCCGAAGCTAAGTGCCGGTCCCGGGCTTCTTTCGGCACAAACCGCTCTCAGGAGCTCCCTGCGCTCGCCACAATGCTCTGTGTGCGAAGAAGCCGCTTCTTCGCCTCCGGGAGAATCGGCGAGCGGCAGCTTCCCAAAGGCGAAGATGCAAGCTGCAGCACACAGGCACAGTGTGGGCAGCCTTCAGACTTAGAGAAAACAGTACTTTACCACTCTCCTGCCTTTTCCATGGTTATTCTATTGGAAAAGAACGAGTTTTGGACAACTACCTTTCATTCTTGCCAAACGCTTTGCAGACCCCCGTGCAAGCTTTAGAACAAGATTTTGGATGTTTTCTTTCCTGGCAGAGTTTCTCCTTGCAAGATATGGTGGAAAAGCTTTTTGCTGAGTGTAGAGCGGCAAGACACGCAGAAGACGCAGATACGCAGCTCTCCGAAGCTAAGTGCCGGTCCCGGGCTTCTTTCGGCACAAACCGCTCTCAGGAGCTCCCTGCGCTCGCCACAATGCTCTGTGTGCGAAGAAGCCGCTTCTTCGCCTCCGGGAGAATCGGCGAGCGGCAGCTTCCCAAAGGCGAAGATGCAAGCTGCAGCACACAGGCACAGTGTGGGCAGCCTTCAGACTTAGAGAAAACAGTACTTTACCACTCTCCTGCCTTTTCCATGGTTATTCTATTGGAAAAGAACGAGTTTTGGACAACTACCTTTCATTCTTGCCAAACGCTTTGCAGACCCCCGTGCAAGCTTTAGAACAAGATTTTGGATGTTTTCTTTCCTGGCAGAGTTTCTCCTTGCAAGATATGGTGGAAAAGCTTTTTGCTGAGTGTAGAGCGGCAAGACACGCAGAAGACGCAGATACGCAGCTCTCCGAAGCTAAGTGCCGGTCCCGGGCTTCTTTCGGCACAAACCGCTCTCAGGAGCTCCCTGCGCTCGCCACAATGCTCTGTGTGCGAAGAAGCCGCTTCTTCGCCTCCGGGAGAATCGGCGAGCGGCAGCTTCCCAAAGGCGAAGATGCAAGCTGCAGCACACAGGCACAGTGTGGGCAGCCTTCAGACTTAGAGAAAACAGTACTTTACCACTCTCCTGCCTTTTCCATGGTTATTCTATTGGAAAAGAACGAGTTTTGGACAACTACCTTTCATTCTTGCCAAACGCTTTGCAGACCCCCGTGCAAGCTTTAGAACAAGATTTTGGATGTTTTCTTTCCTGGCAGAGTTTCTCCTTGCAAGATATGGTGGAAAAGCTTTTTGCTGAGTGTAGAGCGGCAAGACACGCAGAAGACGCAGATACGCAGCTCTCCGAAGCTAAGTGCCGGTCCCGGGCTTCTTTCGGCACAAACCGCTCTCAGGAGCTCCCTGCGCTCGCCACAATGCTCTGTGTGCGAAGAAGCCGCTTCTTCGCCTCCGGGAGAATCGGCGAGCGGCAGCTTCCCAAAGGCGAAGATGCAAGCTGCAGCACACAGGCACAGTGTGGGCAGCCTTCAGACTTAGAGAAAACAGTACTTTACCACTCTCCTGCCTTTTCCATGGTTATTCTATTGGAAAAGAACGAGTTTTGGACAACTACCTTTCATTCTTGCCAAACGCTTTGCAGACCCCCGTGCAAGCTTTAGAACAAGATTTTGGATGTTTTCTTTCCTGGCAGAGTTTCTCCTTGCAAGATATGGTGGAAAAGCTTTTTGCTGAGTGTAGAGCGGCAAGACACGCAGAAGACGCAGATACGCAGCTCTCCGAAGCTAAGTGCCGGTCCCGGGCTTCTTTCGGCACAAACCGCTCTCAGGAGCTCCCTGCGCTCGCCACAATGCTCTGTGTGCGAAGAAGCCGCTTCTTCGCCTCCGGGAGAATCGGCGAGCGGCAGCTTCCCAAAGGCGAAGATGCAAGCTGCAGCACACAGGCACAGTGTGGGCAGCCTTCAGACTTAGAGAAAACAGTACTTTACCACTCTCCTGCCTTTTCCATGGTTATTCTATTGGAAAAGAACGAGTTTTGGACAACTACCTTTCATTCTTGCCAAACGCTTTGCAGACCCCCGTGCAAGCTTTAGAACAAGATTTTGGATGTTTTCTTTCCTGGCAGAGTTTCTCCTTGCAAGATATGGTGGAAAAGCTTTTTGCTGAGTGTAGAGCGGCAAGACACGCAGAAGACGCAGATACGCAGCTCTCCGAAGCTAAGTGCCGGTCCCGGGCTTCTTTCGGCACAAACCGCTCTCAGGAGCTCCCTGCGCTCGCCACAATGCTCTGTGTGCGAAGAAGCCGCTTCTTCGCCTCCGGGAGAATCGGCGAGCGGCAGCTTCCCAAAGGCGAAGATGCAAGCTGCAGCACACAGGCACAGTGTGGGCAGCCTTCAGACTTAGAGAAAACAGTACTTTACCACTCTCCTGCCTTTTCCATGGTTATTCTATTGGAAAAGAACGAGTTTTGGACAACTACCTTTCATTCTTGCCAAACGCTTTGCAGACCCCCGTGCAAGCTTTAGAACAAGATTTTGGATGTTTTCTTTCCTGGCAGAGTTTCTCCTTGCAAGATATGGTGGAAAAGCTTTTTGCTGAGTGTAGAGCGGCAAGACACGCAGAAGACGCAGATACGCAGCTCTCCGAAGCTAAGTGCCGGTCCCGGGCTTCTTTCGGCACAAACCGCTCTCAGGAGCTCCCTGCGCTCGCCACAATGCTCTGTGTGCGAAGAAGCCGCTTCTTCGCCTCCGGGAGAATCGGCGAGCGGCAGCTTCCCAAAGGCGAAGATGCAAGCTGCAGCACACAGGCACAGTGTGGGCAGCCTTCAGACTTAGAGAAAACAGTACTTTACCACTCTCCTGCCTTTTCCATGGTTATTCTATTGGAAAAGAACGAGTTTTGGACAACTACCTTTCATTCTTGCCAAACGCTTTGCAGACCCCCGTGCAAGCTTTAGAACAAGATTTTGGATGTTTTCTTTCCTGGCAGAGTTTCTCCTTGCAAGATATGGTGGAAAAGCTTTTTGCTGAGTGTAGAGCGGCAAGACACGCAGAAGACGCAGATACGCAGCTCTCCGAAGCTAAGTGCCGGTCCCGGGCTTCTTTCGGCACAAACCGCTCTCAGGAGCTCCCTGCGCTCGCCACAATGCTCTGTGTGCGAAGAAGCCGCTTCTTCGCCTCCGGGAGAATCGGCGAGCGGCAGCTTCCCAAAGGCGAAGATGCAAGCTGCAGCACACAGGCACAGTGTGGGCAGCCTTCAGACTTAGAGAAAACAGTACTTTACCACTCTCCTGCCTTTTCCATGGTTATTCTATTGGAAAAGAACGAGTTTTGGACAACTACCTTTCATTCTTGCCAAACGCTTTGCAGACCCCCGTGCAAGCTTTAGAACAAGATTTTGGATGTTTTCTTTCCTGGCAGAGTTTCTCCTTGCAAGATATGGTGGAAAAGCTTTTTGCTGAGTGTAGAGCGGCAAGACACGCAGAAGACGCAGATACGCAGCTCTCCGAAGCTAAGTGCCGGTCCCGGGCTTCTTTCGGCACAAACCGCTCTCAGGAGCTCCCTGCGCTCGCCACAATGCTCTGTGTGCGAAGAAGCCGCTTCTTCGCCTCCGGGAGAATCGGCGAGCGGCAGCTTCCCAAAGGCGAAGATGCAAGCTGCAGCACACAGGCACAGTGTGGGCAGCCTTCAGACTTAGAGAAAACAGTACTTTACCACTCTCCTGCCTTTTCCATGGTTATTCTATTGGAAAAGAACGAGTTTTGGACAACTACCTTTCATTCTTGCCAAACGCTTTGCAGACCCCCGTGCAAGCTTTAGAACAAGATTTTGGATGTTTTCTTTCCTGGCAGAGTTTCTCCTTGCAAGATATGGTGGAAAAGCTTTTTGCTGAGTGTAGAGCGGCAAGACACGCAGAAGACGCAGATACGCAGCTCTCCGAAGCTAAGTGCCGGTCCCGGGCTTCTTTCGGCACAAACCGCTCTCAGGAGCTCCCTGCGCTCGCCACAATGCTCTGTGTGCGAAGAAGCCGCTTCTTCGCCTCCGGGAGAATCGGCGAGCGGCAGCTTCCCAAAGGCGAAGATGCAAGCTGCAGCACACAGGCACAGTGTGGGCAGCCTTCAGACTTAGAGAAAACAGTACTTTACCACTCTCCTGCCTTTTCCATGGTTATTCTATTGGAAAAGAACGAGTTTTGGACAACTACCTTTCATTCTTGCCAAACGCTTTGCAGACCCCCGTGCAAGCTTTAGAACAAGATTTTGGATGTTTTCTTTCCTGGCAGAGTTTCTCCTTGCAAGATATGGTGGAAAAGCTTTTTGCTGAGTGTAGAGCGGCAAGACACGCAGAAGACGCAGATACGCAGCTCTCCGAAGCTAAGTGCCGGTCCCGGGCTTCTTTCGGCACAAACCGCTCTCAGGAGCTCCCTGCGCTCGCCACAATGCTCTGTGTGCGAAGAAGCCGCTTCTTCGCCTCCGGGAGAATCGGCGAGCGGCAGCTTCCCAAAGGCGAAGATGCAAGCTGCAGCACACAGGCACAGTGTGGGCAGCCTTCAGACTTAGAGAAAACAGTACTTTACCACTCTCCTGCCTTTTCCATGGTTATTCTATTGGAAAAGAACGAGTTTTGGACAACTACCTTTCATTCTTGCCAAACGCTTTGCAGACCCCCGTGCAAGCTTTAGAACAAGATTTTGGATGTTTTCTTTCCTGGCAGAGTTTCTCCTTGCAAGATATGGTGGAAAAGCTTTTTGCTGAGTGTAGAGCGGCAAGACACGCAGAAGACGCAGATACGCAGCTCTCCGAAGCTAAGTGCCGGTCCCGGGCTTCTTTCGGCACAAACCGCTCTCAGGAGCTCCCTGCGCTCGCCACAATGCTCTGTGTGCGAAGAAGCCGCTTCTTCGCCTCCGGGAGAATCGGCGAGCGGCAGCTTCCCAAAGGCGAAGATGCAAGCTGCAGCACACAGGCACAGTGTGGGCAGCCTTCAGACTTAGAGAAAACAGTACTTTACCACTCTCCTGCCTTTTCCATGGTTATTCTATTGGAAAAGAACGAGTTTTGGACAACTACCTTTCATTCTTGCCAAACGCTTTGCAGACCCCCGTGCAAGCTTTAGAACAAGATTTTGGATGTTTTCTTTCCTGGCAGAGTTTCTCCTTGCAAGATATGGTGGAAAAGCTTTTTGCTGAGTGTAGAGCGGCAAGACACGCAGAAGACGCAGATACGCAGCTCTCCGAAGCTAAGTGCCGGTCCCGGGCTTCTTTCGGCACAAACCGCTCTCAGGAGCTCCCTGCGCTCGCCACAATGCTCTGTGTGCGAAGAAGCCGCTTCTTCGCCTCCGGGAGAATCGGCGAGCGGCAGCTTCCCAAAGGCGAAGATGCAAGCTGCAGCACACAGGCACAGTGTGGGCAGCCTTCAGACTTAGAGAAAACAGTACTTTACCACTCTCCTGCCTTTTCCATGGTTATTCTATTGGAAAAGAACGAGTTTTGGACAACTACCTTTCATTCTTGCCAAACGCTTTGCAGACCCCCGTGCAAGCTTTAGAACAAGATTTTGGATGTTTTCTTTCCTGGCAGAGTTTCTCCTTGCAAGATATGGTGGAAAAGCTTTTTGCTGAGTGTAGAGCGGCAAGACACGCAGAAGACGCAGATACGCAGCTCTCCGAAGCTAAGTGCCGGTCCCGGGCTTCTTTCGGCACAAACCGCTCTCAGGAGCTCCCTGCGCTCGCCACAATGCTCTGTGTGCGAAGAAGCCGCTTCTTCGCCTCCGGGAGAATCGGCGAGCGGCAGCTTCCCAAAGGCGAAGATGCAAGCTGCAGCACACAGGCACAGTGTGGGCAGCCTTCAGACTTAGAGAAAACAGTACTTTACCACTCTCCTGCCTTTTCCATGGTTATTCTATTGGAAAAGAACGAGTTTTGGACAACTACCTTTCATTCTTGCCAAACGCTTTGCAGACCCCCGTGCAAGCTTTAGAACAAGATTTTGGATGTTTTCTTTCCTGGCAGAGTTTCTCCTTGCAAGATATGGTGGAAAAGCTTTTTGCTGAGTGTAGAGCGGCAAGACACGCAGAAGACGCAGATACGCAGCTCTCCGAAGCTAAGTGCCGGTCCCGGGCTTCTTTCGGCACAAACCGCTCTCAGGAGCTCCCTGCGCTCGCCACAATGCTCTGTGTGCGAAGAAGCCGCTTCTTCGCCTCCGGGAGAATCGGCGAGCGGCAGCTTCCCAAAGGCGAAGATGCAAGCTGCAGCACACAGGCACAGTGTGGGCAGCCTTCAGACTTAGAGAAAACAGTACTTTACCACTCTCCTGCCTTTTCCATGGTTATTCTATTGGAAAAGAACGAGTTTTGGACAACTACCTTTCATTCTTGCCAAACGCTTTGCAGACCCCCGTGCAAGCTTTAGAACAAGATTTTGGATGTTTTCTTTCCTGGCAGAGTTTCTCCTTGCAAGATATGGTGGAAAAGCTTTTTGCTGAGTGTAGAGCGGCAAGACACGCAGAAGACGCAGATACGCAGCTCTCCGAAGCTAAGTGCCGGTCCCGGGCTTCTTTCGGCACAAACCGCTCTCAGGAGCTCCCTGCGCTCGCCACAATGCTCTGTGTGCGAAGAAGCCGCTTCTTCGCCTCCGGGAGAATCGGCGAGCGGCAGCTTCCCAAAGGCGAAGATGCAAGCTGCAGCACACAGGCACAGTGTGGGCAGCCTTCAGACTTAGAGAAAACAGTACTTTACCACTCTCCTGCCTTTTCCATGGTTATTCTATTGGAAAAGAACGAGTTTTGGACAACTACCTTTCATTCTTGCCAAACGCTTTGCAGACCCCCGTGCAAGCTTTAGAACAAGATTTTGGATGTTTTCTTTCCTGGCAGAGTTTCTCCTTGCAAGATATGGTGGAAAAGCTTTTTGCTGAGTGTAGAGCGGCAAGACACGCAGAAGACGCAGATACGCAGCTCTCCGAAGCTAAGTGCCGGTCCCGGGCTTCTTTCGGCACAAACCGCTCTCAGGAGCTCCCTGCGCTCGCCACAATGCTCTGTGTGCGAAGAAGCCGCTTCTTCGCCTCCGGGAGAATCGGCGAGCGGCAGCTTCCCAAAGGCGAAGATGCAAGCTGCAGCACACAGGCACAGTGTGGGCAGCCTTCAGACTTAGAGAAAACAGTACTTTACCACTCTCCTGCCTTTTCCATGGTTATTCTATTGGAAAAGAACGAGTTTTGGACAACTACCTTTCATTCTTGCCAAACGCTTTGCAGACCCCCGTGCAAGCTTTAGAACAAGATTTTGGATGTTTTCTTTCCTGGCAGAGTTTCTCCTTGCAAGATATGGTGGAAAAGCTTTTTGCTGAGTGTAGAGCGGCAAGACACGCAGAAGACGCAGATACGCAGCTCTCCGAAGCTAAGTGCCGGTCCCGGGCTTCTTTCGGCACAAACCGCTCTCAGGAGCTCCCTGCGCTCGCCACAATGCTCTGTGTGCGAAGAAGCCGCTTCTTCGCCTCCGGGAGAATCGGCGAGCGGCAGCTTCCCAAAGGCGAAGATGCAAGCTGCAGCACACAGGCACAGTGTGGGCAGCCTTCAGACTTAGAGAAAACAGTACTTTACCACTCTCCTGCCTTTTCCATGGTTATTCTATTGGAAAAGAACGAGTTTTGGACAACTACCTTTCATTCTTGCCAAACGCTTTGCAGACCCCCGTGCAAGCTTTAGAACAAGATTTTGGATGTTTTCTTTCCTGGCAGAGTTTCTCCTTGCAAGATATGGTGGAAAAGCTTTTTGCTGAGTGTAGAGCGGCAAGACACGCAGAAGACGCAGATACGCAGCTCTCCGAAGCTAAGTGCCGGTCCCGGGCTTCTTTCGGCACAAACCGCTCTCAGGAGCTCCCTGCGCTCGCCACAATGCTCTGTGTGCGAAGAAGCCGCTTCTTCGCCTCCGGGAGAATCGGCGAGCGGCAGCTTCCCAAAGGCGAAGATGCAAGCTGCAGCACACAGGCACAGTGTGGGCAGCCTTCAGACTTAGAGAAAACAGTACTTTACCACTCTCCTGCCTTTTCCATGGTTATTCTATTGGAAAAGAACGAGTTTTGGACAACTACCTTTCATTCTTGCCAAACGCTTTGCAGACCCCCGTGCAAGCTTTAGAACAAGATTTTGGATGTTTTCTTTCCTGGCAGAGTTTCTCCTTGCAAGATATGGTGGAAAAGCTTTTTGCTGAGTGTAGAGCGGCAAGACACGCAGAAGACGCAGATACGCAGCTCTCCGAAGCTAAGTGCCGGTCCCGGGCTTCTTTCGGCACAAACCGCTCTCAGGAGCTCCCTGCGCTCGCCACAATGCTCTGTGTGCGAAGAAGCCGCTTCTTCGCCTCCGGGAGAATCGGCGAGCGGCAGCTTCCCAAAGGCGAAGATGCAAGCTGCAGCACACAGGCACAGTGTGGGCAGCCTTCAGACTTAGAGAAAACAGTACTTTACCACTCTCCTGCCTTTTCCATGGTTATTCTATTGGAAAAGAACGAGTTTTGGACAACTACCTTTCATTCTTGCCAAACGCTTTGCAGACCCCCGTGCAAGCTTTAGAACAAGATTTTGGATGTTTTCTTTCCTGGCAGAGTTTCTCCTTGCAAGATATGGTGGAAAAGCTTTTTGCTGAGTGTAGAGCGGCAAGACACGCAGAAGACGCAGATACGCAGCTCTCCGAAGCTAAGTGCCGGTCCCGGGCTTCTTTCGGCACAAACCGCTCTCAGGAGCTCCCTGCGCTCGCCACAATGCTCTGTGTGCGAAGAAGCCGCTTCTTCGCCTCCGGGAGAATCGGCGAGCGGCAGCTTCCCAAAGGCGAAGATGCAAGCTGCAGCACACAGGCACAGTGTGGGCAGCCTTCAGACTTAGAGAAAACAGTACTTTACCACTCTCCTGCCTTTTCCATGGTTATTCTATTGGAAAAGAACGAGTTTTGGACAACTACCTTTCATTCTTGCCAAACGCTTTGCAGACCCCCGTGCAAGCTTTAGAACAAGATTTTGGATGTTTTCTTTCCTGGCAGAGTTTCTCCTTGCAAGATATGGTGGAAAAGCTTTTTGCTGAGTGTAGAGCGGCAAGACACGCAGAAGACGCAGATACGCAGCTCTCCGAAGCTAAGTGCCGGTCCCGGGCTTCTTTCGGCACAAACCGCTCTCAGGAGCTCCCTGCGCTCGCCACAATGCTCTGTGTGCGAAGAAGCCGCTTCTTCGCCTCCGGGAGAATCGGCGAGCGGCAGCTTCCCAAAGGCGAAGATGCAAGCTGCAGCACACAGGCACAGTGTGGGCAGCCTTCAGACTTAGAGAAAACAGTACTTTACCACTCTCCTGCCTTTTCCATGGTTATTCTATTGGAAAAGAACGAGTTTTGGACAACTACCTTTCATTCTTGCCAAACGCTTTGCAGACCCCCGTGCAAGCTTTAGAACAAGATTTTGGATGTTTTCTTTCCTGGCAGAGTTTCTCCTTGCAAGATATGGTGGAAAAGCTTTTTGCTGAGTGTAGAGCGGCAAGACACGCAGAAGACGCAGATACGCAGCTCTCCGAAGCTAAGTGCCGGTCCCGGGCTTCTTTCGGCACAAACCGCTCTCAGGAGCTCCCTGCGCTCGCCACAATGCTCTGTGTGCGAAGAAGCCGCTTCTTCGCCTCCGGGAGAATCGGCGAGCGGCAGCTTCCCAAAGGCGAAGATGCAAGCTGCAGCACACAGGCACAGTGTGGGCAGCCTTCAGACTTAGAGAAAACAGTACTTTACCACTCTCCTGCCTTTTCCATGGTTATTCTATTGGAAAAGAACGAGTTTTGGACAACTACCTTTCATTCTTGCCAAACGCTTTGCAGACCCCCGTGCAAGCTTTAGAACAAGATTTTGGATGTTTTCTTTCCTGGCAGAGTTTCTCCTTGCAAGATATGGTGGAAAAGCTTTTTGCTGAGTGTAGAGCGGCAAGACACGCAGAAGACGCAGATACGCAGCTCTCCGAAGCTAAGTGCCGGTCCCGGGCTTCTTTCGGCACAAACCGCTCTCAGGAGCTCCCTGCGCTCGCCACAATGCTCTGTGTGCGAAGAAGCCGCTTCTTCGCCTCCGGGAGAATCGGCGAGCGGCAGCTTCCCAAAGGCGAAGATGCAAGCTGCAGCACACAGGCACAGTGTGGGCAGCCTTCAGACTTAGAGAAAACAGTACTTTACCACTCTCCTGCCTTTTCCATGGTTATTCTATTGGAAAAGAACGAGTTTTGGACAACTACCTTTCATTCTTGCCAAACGCTTTGCAGACCCCCGTGCAAGCTTTAGAACAAGATTTTGGATGTTTTCTTTCCTGGCAGAGTTTCTCCTTGCAAGATATGGTGGAAAAGCTTTTTGCTGAGTGTAGAGCGGCAAGACACGCAGAAGACGCAGATACGCAGCTCTCCGAAGCTAAGTGCCGGTCCCGGGCTTCTTTCGGCACAAACCGCTCTCAGGAGCTCCCTGCGCTCGCCACAATGCTCTGTGTGCGAAGAAGCCGCTTCTTCGCCTCCGGGAGAATCGGCGAGCGGCAGCTTCCCAAAGGCGAAGATGCAAGCTGCAGCACACAGGCACAGTGTGGGCAGCCTTCAGACTTAGAGAAAACAGTACTTTACCACTCTCCTGCCTTTTCCATGGTTATTCTATTGGAAAAGAACGAGTTTTGGACAACTACCTTTCATTCTTGCCAAACGCTTTGCAGACCCCCGTGCAAGCTTTAGAACAAGATTTTGGATGTTTTCTTTCCTGGCAGAGTTTCTCCTTGCAAGATATGGTGGAAAAGCTTTTTGCTGAGTGTAGAGCGGCAAGACACGCAGAAGACGCAGATACGCAGCTCTCCGAAGCTAAGTGCCGGTCCCGGGCTTCTTTCGGCACAAACCGCTCTCAGGAGCTCCCTGCGCTCGCCACAATGCTCTGTGTGCGAAGAAGCCGCTTCTTCGCCTCCGGGAGAATCGGCGAGCGGCAGCTTCCCAAAGGCGAAGATGCAAGCTGCAGCACACAGGCACAGTGTGGGCAGCCTTCAGACTTAGAGAAAACAGTACTTTACCACTCTCCTGCCTTTTCCATGGTTATTCTATTGGAAAAGAACGAGTTTTGGACAACTACCTTTCATTCTTGCCAAACGCTTTGCAGACCCCCGTGCAAGCTTTAGAACAAGATTTTGGATGTTTTCTTTCCTGGCAGAGTTTCTCCTTGCAAGATATGGTGGAAAAGCTTTTTGCTGAGTGTAGAGCGGCAAGACACGCAGAAGACGCAGATACGCAGCTCTCCGAAGCTAAGTGCCGGTCCCGGGCTTCTTTCGGCACAAACCGCTCTCAGGAGCTCCCTGCGCTCGCCACAATGCTCTGTGTGCGAAGAAGCCGCTTCTTCGCCTCCGGGAGAATCGGCGAGCGGCAGCTTCCCAAAGGCGAAGATGCAAGCTGCAGCACACAGGCACAGTGTGGGCAGCCTTCAGACTTAGAGAAAACAGTACTTTACCACTCTCCTGCCTTTTCCATGGTTATTCTATTGGAAAAGAACGAGTTTTGGACAACTACCTTTCATTCTTGCCAAACGCTTTGCAGACCCCCGTGCAAGCTTTAGAACAAGATTTTGGATGTTTTCTTTCCTGGCAGAGTTTCTCCTTGCAAGATATGGTGGAAAAGCTTTTTGCTGAGTGTAGAGCGGCAAGACACGCAGAAGACGCAGATACGCAGCTCTCCGAAGCTAAGTGCCGGTCCCGGGCTTCTTTCGGCACAAACCGCTCTCAGGAGCTCCCTGCGCTCGCCACAATGCTCTGTGTGCGAAGAAGCCGCTTCTTCGCCTCCGGGAGAATCGGCGAGCGGCAGCTTCCCAAAGGCGAAGATGCAAGCTGCAGCACACAGGCACAGTGTGGGCAGCCTTCAGACTTAGAGAAAACAGTACTTTACCACTCTCCTGCCTTTTCCATGGTTATTCTATTGGAAAAGAACGAGTTTTGGACAACTACCTTTCATTCTTGCCAAACGCTTTGCAGACCCCCGTGCAAGCTTTAGAACAAGATTTTGGATGTTTTCTTTCCTGGCAGAGTTTCTCCTTGCAAGATATGGTGGAAAAGCTTTTTGCTGAGTGTAGAGCGGCAAGACACGCAGAAGACGCAGATACGCAGCTCTCCGAAGCTAAGTGCCGGTCCCGGGCTTCTTTCGGCACAAACCGCTCTCAGGAGCTCCCTGCGCTCGCCACAATGCTCTGTGTGCGAAGAAGCCGCTTCTTCGCCTCCGGGAGAATCGGCGAGCGGCAGCTTCCCAAAGGCGAAGATGCAAGCTGCAGCACACAGGCACAGTGTGGGCAGCCTTCAGACTTAGAGAAAACAGTACTTTACCACTCTCCTGCCTTTTCCATGGTTATTCTATTGGAAAAGAACGAGTTTTGGACAACTACCTTTCATTCTTGCCAAACGCTTTGCAGACCCCCGTGCAAGCTTTAGAACAAGATTTTGGATGTTTTCTTTCCTGGCAGAGTTTCTCCTTGCAAGATATGGTGGAAAAGCTTTTTGCTGAGTGTAGAGCGGCAAGACACGCAGAAGACGCAGATACGCAGCTCTCCGAAGCTAAGTGCCGGTCCCGGGCTTCTTTCGGCACAAACCGCTCTCAGGAGCTCCCTGCGCTCGCCACAATGCTCTGTGTGCGAAGAAGCCGCTTCTTCGCCTCCGGGAGAATCGGCGAGCGGCAGCTTCCCAAAGGCGAAGATGCAAGCTGCAGCACACAGGCACAGTGTGGGCAGCCTTCAGACTTAGAGAAAACAGTACTTTACCACTCTCCTGCCTTTTCCATGGTTATTCTATTGGAAAAGAACGAGTTTTGGACAACTACCTTTCATTCTTGCCAAACGCTTTGCAGACCCCCGTGCAAGCTTTAGAACAAGATTTTGGATGTTTTCTTTCCTGGCAGAGTTTCTCCTTGCAAGATATGGTGGAAAAGCTTTTTGCTGAGTGTAGAGCGGCAAGACACGCAGAAGACGCAGATACGCAGCTCTCCGAAGCTAAGTGCCGGTCCCGGGCTTCTTTCGGCACAAACCGCTCTCAGGAGCTCCCTGCGCTCGCCACAATGCTCTGTGTGCGAAGAAGCCGCTTCTTCGCCTCCGGGAGAATCGGCGAGCGGCAGCTTCCCAAAGGCGAAGATGCAAGCTGCAGCACACAGGCACAGTGTGGGCAGCCTTCAGACTTAGAGAAAACAGTACTTTACCACTCTCCTGCCTTTTCCATGGTTATTCTATTGGAAAAGAACGAGTTTTGGACAACTACCTTTCATTCTTGCCAAACGCTTTGCAGACCCCCGTGCAAGCTTTAGAACAAGATTTTGGATGTTTTCTTTCCTGGCAGAGTTTCTCCTTGCAAGATATGGTGGAAAAGCTTTTTGCTGAGTGTAGAGCGGCAAGACACGCAGAAGACGCAGATACGCAGCTCTCCGAAGCTAAGTGCCGGTCCCGGGCTTCTTTCGGCACAAACCGCTCTCAGGAGCTCCCTGCGCTCGCCACAATGCTCTGTGTGCGAAGAAGCCGCTTCTTCGCCTCCGGGAGAATCGGCGAGCGGCAGCTTCCCAAAGGCGAAGATGCAAGCTGCAGCACACAGGCACAGTGTGGGCAGCCTTCAGACTTAGAGAAAACAGTACTTTACCACTCTCCTGCCTTTTCCATGGTTATTCTATTGGAAAAGAACGAGTTTTGGACAACTACCTTTCATTCTTGCCAAACGCTTTGCAGACCCCCGTGCAAGCTTTAGAACAAGATTTTGGATGTTTTCTTTCCTGGCAGAGTTTCTCCTTGCAAGATATGGTGGAAAAGCTTTTTGCTGAGTGTAGAGCGGCAAGACACGCAGAAGACGCAGATACGCAGCTCTCCGAAGCTAAGTGCCGGTCCCGGGCTTCTTTCGGCACAAACCGCTCTCAGGAGCTCCCTGCGCTCGCCACAATGCTCTGTGTGCGAAGAAGCCGCTTCTTCGCCTCCGGGAGAATCGGCGAGCGGCAGCTTCCCAAAGGCGAAGATGCAAGCTGCAGCACACAGGCACAGTGTGGGCAGCCTTCAGACTTAGAGAAAACAGTACTTTACCACTCTCCTGCCTTTTCCATGGTTATTCTATTGGAAAAGAACGAGTTTTGGACAACTACCTTTCATTCTTGCCAAACGCTTTGCAGACCCCCGTGCAAGCTTTAGAACAAGATTTTGGATGTTTTCTTTCCTGGCAGAGTTTCTCCTTGCAAGATATGGTGGAAAAGCTTTTTGCTGAGTGTAGAGCGGCAAGACACGCAGAAGACGCAGATACGCAGCTCTCCGAAGCTAAGTGCCGGTCCCGGGCTTCTTTCGGCACAAACCGCTCTCAGGAGCTCCCTGCGCTCGCCACAATGCTCTGTGTGCGAAGAAGCCGCTTCTTCGCCTCCGGGAGAATCGGCGAGCGGCAGCTTCCCAAAGGCGAAGATGCAAGCTGCAGCACACAGGCACAGTGTGGGCAGCCTTCAGACTTAGAGAAAACAGTACTTTACCACTCTCCTGCCTTTTCCATGGTTATTCTATTGGAAAAGAACGAGTTTTGGACAACTACCTTTCATTCTTGCCAAACGCTTTGCAGACCCCCGTGCAAGCTTTAGAACAAGATTTTGGATGTTTTCTTTCCTGGCAGAGTTTCTCCTTGCAAGATATGGTGGAAAAGCTTTTTGCTGAGTGTAGAGCGGCAAGACACGCAGAAGACGCAGATACGCAGCTCTCCGAAGCTAAGTGCCGGTCCCGGGCTTCTTTCGGCACAAACCGCTCTCAGGAGCTCCCTGCGCTCGCCACAATGCTCTGTGTGCGAAGAAGCCGCTTCTTCGCCTCCGGGAGAATCGGCGAGCGGCAGCTTCCCAAAGGCGAAGATGCAAGCTGCAGCACACAGGCACAGTGTGGGCAGCCTTCAGACTTAGAGAAAACAGTACTTTACCACTCTCCTGCCTTTTCCATGGTTATTCTATTGGAAAAGAACGAGTTTTGGACAACTACCTTTCATTCTTGCCAAACGCTTTGCAGACCCCCGTGCAAGCTTTAGAACAAGATTTTGGATGTTTTCTTTCCTGGCAGAGTTTCTCCTTGCAAGATATGGTGGAAAAGCTTTTTGCTGAGTGTAGAGCGGCAAGACACGCAGAAGACGCAGATACGCAGCTCTCCGAAGCTAAGTGCCGGTCCCGGGCTTCTTTCGGCACAAACCGCTCTCAGGAGCTCCCTGCGCTCGCCACAATGCTCTGTGTGCGAAGAAGCCGCTTCTTCGCCTCCGGGAGAATCGGCGAGCGGCAGCTTCCCAAAGGCGAAGATGCAAGCTGCAGCACACAGGCACAGTGTGGGCAGCCTTCAGACTTAGAGAAAACAGTACTTTACCACTCTCCTGCCTTTTCCATGGTTATTCTATTGGAAAAGAACGAGTTTTGGACAACTACCTTTCATTCTTGCCAAACGCTTTGCAGACCCCCGTGCAAGCTTTAGAACAAGATTTTGGATGTTTTCTTTCCTGGCAGAGTTTCTCCTTGCAAGATATGGTGGAAAAGCTTTTTGCTGAGTGTAGAGCGGCAAGACACGCAGAAGACGCAGATACGCAGCTCTCCGAAGCTAAGTGCCGGTCCCGGGCTTCTTTCGGCACAAACCGCTCTCAGGAGCTCCCTGCGCTCGCCACAATGCTCTGTGTGCGAAGAAGCCGCTTCTTCGCCTCCGGGAGAATCGGCGAGCGGCAGCTTCCCAAAGGCGAAGATGCAAGCTGCAGCACACAGGCACAGTGTGGGCAGCCTTCAGACTTAGAGAAAACAGTACTTTACCACTCTCCTGCCTTTTCCATGGTTATTCTATTGGAAAAGAACGAGTTTTGGACAACTACCTTTCATTCTTGCCAAACGCTTTGCAGACCCCCGTGCAAGCTTTAGAACAAGATTTTGGATGTTTTCTTTCCTGGCAGAGTTTCTCCTTGCAAGATATGGTGGAAAAGCTTTTTGCTGAGTGTAGAGCGGCAAGACACGCAGAAGACGCAGATACGCAGCTCTCCGAAGCTAAGTGCCGGTCCCGGGCTTCTTTCGGCACAAACCGCTCTCAGGAGCTCCCTGCGCTCGCCACAATGCTCTGTGTGCGAAGAAGCCGCTTCTTCGCCTCCGGGAGAATCGGCGAGCGGCAGCTTCCCAAAGGCGAAGATGCAAGCTGCAGCACACAGGCACAGTGTGGGCAGCCTTCAGACTTAGAGAAAACAGTACTTTACCACTCTCCTGCCTTTTCCATGGTTATTCTATTGGAAAAGAACGAGTTTTGGACAACTACCTTTCATTCTTGCCAAACGCTTTGCAGACCCCCGTGCAAGCTTTAGAACAAGATTTTGGATGTTTTCTTTCCTGGCAGAGTTTCTCCTTGCAAGATATGGTGGAAAAGCTTTTTGCTGAGTGTAGAGCGGCAAGACACGCAGAAGACGCAGATACGCAGCTCTCCGAAGCTAAGTGCCGGTCCCGGGCTTCTTTCGGCACAAACCGCTCTCAGGAGCTCCCTGCGCTCGCCACAATGCTCTGTGTGCGAAGAAGCCGCTTCTTCGCCTCCGGGAGAATCGGCGAGCGGCAGCTTCCCAAAGGCGAAGATGCAAGCTGCAGCACACAGGCACAGTGTGGGCAGCCTTCAGACTTAGAGAAAACAGTACTTTACCACTCTCCTGCCTTTTCCATGGTTATTCTATTGGAAAAGAACGAGTTTTGGACAACTACCTTTCATTCTTGCCAAACGCTTTGCAGACCCCCGTGCAAGCTTTAGAACAAGATTTTGGATGTTTTCTTTCCTGGCAGAGTTTCTCCTTGCAAGATATGGTGGAAAAGCTTTTTGCTGAGTGTAGAGCGGCAAGACACGCAGAAGACGCAGATACGCAGCTCTCCGAAGCTAAGTGCCGGTCCCGGGCTTCTTTCGGCACAAACCGCTCTCAGGAGCTCCCTGCGCTCGCCACAATGCTCTGTGTGCGAAGAAGCCGCTTCTTCGCCTCCGGGAGAATCGGCGAGCGGCAGCTTCCCAAAGGCGAAGATGCAAGCTGCAGCACACAGGCACAGTGTGGGCAGCCTTCAGACTTAGAGAAAACAGTACTTTACCACTCTCCTGCCTTTTCCATGGTTATTCTATTGGAAAAGAACGAGTTTTGGACAACTACCTTTCATTCTTGCCAAACGCTTTGCAGACCCCCGTGCAAGCTTTAGAACAAGATTTTGGATGTTTTCTTTCCTGGCAGAGTTTCTCCTTGCAAGATATGGTGGAAAAGCTTTTTGCTGAGTGTAGAGCGGCAAGACACGCAGAAGACGCAGATACGCAGCTCTCCGAAGCTAAGTGCCGGTCCCGGGCTTCTTTCGGCACAAACCGCTCTCAGGAGCTCCCTGCGCTCGCCACAATGCTCTGTGTGCGAAGAAGCCGCTTCTTCGCCTCCGGGAGAATCGGCGAGCGGCAGCTTCCCAAAGGCGAAGATGCAAGCTGCAGCACACAGGCACAGTGTGGGCAGCCTTCAGACTTAGAGAAAACAGTACTTTACCACTCTCCTGCCTTTTCCATGGTTATTCTATTGGAAAAGAACGAGTTTTGGACAACTACCTTTCATTCTTGCCAAACGCTTTGCAGACCCCCGTGCAAGCTTTAGAACAAGATTTTGGATGTTTTCTTTCCTGGCAGAGTTTCTCCTTGCAAGATATGGTGGAAAAGCTTTTTGCTGAGTGTAGAGCGGCAAGACACGCAGAAGACGCAGATACGCAGCTCTCCGAAGCTAAGTGCCGGTCCCGGGCTTCTTTCGGCACAAACCGCTCTCAGGAGCTCCCTGCGCTCGCCACAATGCTCTGTGTGCGAAGAAGCCGCTTCTTCGCCTCCGGGAGAATCGGCGAGCGGCAGCTTCCCAAAGGCGAAGATGCAAGCTGCAGCACACAGGCACAGTGTGGGCAGCCTTCAGACTTAGAGAAAACAGTACTTTACCACTCTCCTGCCTTTTCCATGGTTATTCTATTGGAAAAGAACGAGTTTTGGACAACTACCTTTCATTCTTGCCAAACGCTTTGCAGACCCCCGTGCAAGCTTTAGAACAAGATTTTGGATGTTTTCTTTCCTGGCAGAGTTTCTCCTTGCAAGATATGGTGGAAAAGCTTTTTGCTGAGTGTAGAGCGGCAAGACACGCAGAAGACGCAGATACGCAGCTCTCCGAAGCTAAGTGCCGGTCCCGGGCTTCTTTCGGCACAAACCGCTCTCAGGAGCTCCCTGCGCTCGCCACAATGCTCTGTGTGCGAAGAAGCCGCTTCTTCGCCTCCGGGAGAATCGGCGAGCGGCAGCTTCCCAAAGGCGAAGATGCAAGCTGCAGCACACAGGCACAGTGTGGGCAGCCTTCAGACTTAGAGAAAACAGTACTTTACCACTCTCCTGCCTTTTCCATGGTTATTCTATTGGAAAAGAACGAGTTTTGGACAACTACCTTTCATTCTTGCCAAACGCTTTGCAGACCCCCGTGCAAGCTTTAGAACAAGATTTTGGATGTTTTCTTTCCTGGCAGAGTTTCTCCTTGCAAGATATGGTGGAAAAGCTTTTTGCTGAGTGTAGAGCGGCAAGACACGCAGAAGACGCAGATACGCAGCTCTCCGAAGCTAAGTGCCGGTCCCGGGCTTCTTTCGGCACAAACCGCTCTCAGGAGCTCCCTGCGCTCGCCACAATGCTCTGTGTGCGAAGAAGCCGCTTCTTCGCCTCCGGGAGAATCGGCGAGCGGCAGCTTCCCAAAGGCGAAGATGCAAGCTGCAGCACACAGGCACAGTGTGGGCAGCCTTCAGACTTAGAGAAAACAGTACTTTACCACTCTCCTGCCTTTTCCATGGTTATTCTATTGGAAAAGAACGAGTTTTGGACAACTACCTTTCATTCTTGCCAAACGCTTTGCAGACCCCCGTGCAAGCTTTAGAACAAGATTTTGGATGTTTTCTTTCCTGGCAGAGTTTCTCCTTGCAAGATATGGTGGAAAAGCTTTTTGCTGAGTGTAGAGCGGCAAGACACGCAGAAGACGCAGATACGCAGCTCTCCGAAGCTAAGTGCCGGTCCCGGGCTTCTTTCGGCACAAACCGCTCTCAGGAGCTCCCTGCGCTCGCCACAATGCTCTGTGTGCGAAGAAGCCGCTTCTTCGCCTCCGGGAGAATCGGCGAGCGGCAGCTTCCCAAAGGCGAAGATGCAAGCTGCAGCACACAGGCACAGTGTGGGCAGCCTTCAGACTTAGAGAAAACAGTACTTTACCACTCTCCTGCCTTTTCCATGGTTATTCTATTGGAAAAGAACGAGTTTTGGACAACTACCTTTCATTCTTGCCAAACGCTTTGCAGACCCCCGTGCAAGCTTTAGAACAAGATTTTGGATGTTTTCTTTCCTGGCAGAGTTTCTCCTTGCAAGATATGGTGGAAAAGCTTTTTGCTGAGTGTAGAGCGGCAAGACACGCAGAAGACGCAGATACGCAGCTCTCCGAAGCTAAGTGCCGGTCCCGGGCTTCTTTCGGCACAAACCGCTCTCAGGAGCTCCCTGCGCTCGCCACAATGCTCTGTGTGCGAAGAAGCCGCTTCTTCGCCTCCGGGAGAATCGGCGAGCGGCAGCTTCCCAAAGGCGAAGATGCAAGCTGCAGCACACAGGCACAGTGTGGGCAGCCTTCAGACTTAGAGAAAACAGTACTTTACCACTCTCCTGCCTTTTCCATGGTTATTCTATTGGAAAAGAACGAGTTTTGGACAACTACCTTTCATTCTTGCCAAACGCTTTGCAGACCCCCGTGCAAGCTTTAGAACAAGATTTTGGATGTTTTCTTTCCTGGCAGAGTTTCTCCTTGCAAGATATGGTGGAAAAGCTTTTTGCTGAGTGTAGAGCGGCAAGACACGCAGAAGACGCAGATACGCAGCTCTCCGAAGCTAAGTGCCGGTCCCGGGCTTCTTTCGGCACAAACCGCTCTCAGGAGCTCCCTGCGCTCGCCACAATGCTCTGTGTGCGAAGAAGCCGCTTCTTCGCCTCCGGGAGAATCGGCGAGCGGCAGCTTCCCAAAGGCGAAGATGCAAGCTGCAGCACACAGGCACAGTGTGGGCAGCCTTCAGACTTAGAGAAAACAGTACTTTACCACTCTCCTGCCTTTTCCATGGTTATTCTATTGGAAAAGAACGAGTTTTGGACAACTACCTTTCATTCTTGCCAAACGCTTTGCAGACCCCCGTGCAAGCTTTAGAACAAGATTTTGGATGTTTTCTTTCCTGGCAGAGTTTCTCCTTGCAAGATATGGTGGAAAAGCTTTTTGCTGAGTGTAGAGCGGCAAGACACGCAGAAGACGCAGATACGCAGCTCTCCGAAGCTAAGTGCCGGTCCCGGGCTTCTTTCGGCACAAACCGCTCTCAGGAGCTCCCTGCGCTCGCCACAATGCTCTGTGTGCGAAGAAGCCGCTTCTTCGCCTCCGGGAGAATCGGCGAGCGGCAGCTTCCCAAAGGCGAAGATGCAAGCTGCAGCACACAGGCACAGTGTGGGCAGCCTTCAGACTTAGAGAAAACAGTACTTTACCACTCTCCTGCCTTTTCCATGGTTATTCTATTGGAAAAGAACGAGTTTTGGACAACTACCTTTCATTCTTGCCAAACGCTTTGCAGACCCCCGTGCAAGCTTTAGAACAAGATTTTGGATGTTTTCTTTCCTGGCAGAGTTTCTCCTTGCAAGATATGGTGGAAAAGCTTTTTGCTGAGTGTAGAGCGGCAAGACACGCAGAAGACGCAGATACGCAGCTCTCCGAAGCTAAGTGCCGGTCCCGGGCTTCTTTCGGCACAAACCGCTCTCAGGAGCTCCCTGCGCTCGCCACAATGCTCTGTGTGCGAAGAAGCCGCTTCTTCGCCTCCGGGAGAATCGGCGAGCGGCAGCTTCCCAAAGGCGAAGATGCAAGCTGCAGCACACAGGCACAGTGTGGGCAGCCTTCAGACTTAGAGAAAACAGTACTTTACCACTCTCCTGCCTTTTCCATGGTTATTCTATTGGAAAAGAACGAGTTTTGGACAACTACCTTTCATTCTTGCCAAACGCTTTGCAGACCCCCGTGCAAGCTTTAGAACAAGATTTTGGATGTTTTCTTTCCTGGCAGAGTTTCTCCTTGCAAGATATGGTGGAAAAGCTTTTTGCTGAGTGTAGAGCGGCAAGACACGCAGAAGACGCAGATACGCAGCTCTCCGAAGCTAAGTGCCGGTCCCGGGCTTCTTTCGGCACAAACCGCTCTCAGGAGCTCCCTGCGCTCGCCACAATGCTCTGTGTGCGAAGAAGCCGCTTCTTCGCCTCCGGGAGAATCGGCGAGCGGCAGCTTCCCAAAGGCGAAGATGCAAGCTGCAGCACACAGGCACAGTGTGGGCAGCCTTCAGACTTAGAGAAAACAGTACTTTACCACTCTCCTGCCTTTTCCATGGTTATTCTATTGGAAAAGAACGAGTTTTGGACAACTACCTTTCATTCTTGCCAAACGCTTTGCAGACCCCCGTGCAAGCTTTAGAACAAGATTTTGGATGTTTTCTTTCCTGGCAGAGTTTCTCCTTGCAAGATATGGTGGAAAAGCTTTTTGCTGAGTGTAGAGCGGCAAGACACGCAGAAGACGCAGATACGCAGCTCTCCGAAGCTAAGTGCCGGTCCCGGGCTTCTTTCGGCACAAACCGCTCTCAGGAGCTCCCTGCGCTCGCCACAATGCTCTGTGTGCGAAGAAGCCGCTTCTTCGCCTCCGGGAGAATCGGCGAGCGGCAGCTTCCCAAAGGCGAAGATGCAAGCTGCAGCACACAGGCACAGTGTGGGCAGCCTTCAGACTTAGAGAAAACAGTACTTTACCACTCTCCTGCCTTTTCCATGGTTATTCTATTGGAAAAGAACGAGTTTTGGACAACTACCTTTCATTCTTGCCAAACGCTTTGCAGACCCCCGTGCAAGCTTTAGAACAAGATTTTGGATGTTTTCTTTCCTGGCAGAGTTTCTCCTTGCAAGATATGGTGGAAAAGCTTTTTGCTGAGTGTAGAGCGGCAAGACACGCAGAAGACGCAGATACGCAGCTCTCCGAAGCTAAGTGCCGGTCCCGGGCTTCTTTCGGCACAAACCGCTCTCAGGAGCTCCCTGCGCTCGCCACAATGCTCTGTGTGCGAAGAAGCCGCTTCTTCGCCTCCGGGAGAATCGGCGAGCGGCAGCTTCCCAAAGGCGAAGATGCAAGCTGCAGCACACAGGCACAGTGTGGGCAGCCTTCAGACTTAGAGAAAACAGTACTTTACCACTCTCCTGCCTTTTCCATGGTTATTCTATTGGAAAAGAACGAGTTTTGGACAACTACCTTTCATTCTTGCCAAACGCTTTGCAGACCCCCGTGCAAGCTTTAGAACAAGATTTTGGATGTTTTCTTTCCTGGCAGAGTTTCTCCTTGCAAGATATGGTGGAAAAGCTTTTTGCTGAGTGTAGAGCGGCAAGACACGCAGAAGACGCAGATACGCAGCTCTCCGAAGCTAAGTGCCGGTCCCGGGCTTCTTTCGGCACAAACCGCTCTCAGGAGCTCCCTGCGCTCGCCACAATGCTCTGTGTGCGAAGAAGCCGCTTCTTCGCCTCCGGGAGAATCGGCGAGCGGCAGCTTCCCAAAGGCGAAGATGCAAGCTGCAGCACACAGGCACAGTGTGGGCAGCCTTCAGACTTAGAGAAAACAGTACTTTACCACTCTCCTGCCTTTTCCATGGTTATTCTATTGGAAAAGAACGAGTTTTGGACAACTACCTTTCATTCTTGCCAAACGCTTTGCAGACCCCCGTGCAAGCTTTAGAACAAGATTTTGGATGTTTTCTTTCCTGGCAGAGTTTCTCCTTGCAAGATATGGTGGAAAAGCTTTTTGCTGAGTGTAGAGCGGCAAGACACGCAGAAGACGCAGATACGCAGCTCTCCGAAGCTAAGTGCCGGTCCCGGGCTTCTTTCGGCACAAACCGCTCTCAGGAGCTCCCTGCGCTCGCCACAATGCTCTGTGTGCGAAGAAGCCGCTTCTTCGCCTCCGGGAGAATCGGCGAGCGGCAGCTTCCCAAAGGCGAAGATGCAAGCTGCAGCACACAGGCACAGTGTGGGCAGCCTTCAGACTTAGAGAAAACAGTACTTTACCACTCTCCTGCCTTTTCCATGGTTATTCTATTGGAAAAGAACGAGTTTTGGACAACTACCTTTCATTCTTGCCAAACGCTTTGCAGACCCCCGTGCAAGCTTTAGAACAAGATTTTGGATGTTTTCTTTCCTGGCAGAGTTTCTCCTTGCAAGATATGGTGGAAAAGCTTTTTGCTGAGTGTAGAGCGGCAAGACACGCAGAAGACGCAGATACGCAGCTCTCCGAAGCTAAGTGCCGGTCCCGGGCTTCTTTCGGCACAAACCGCTCTCAGGAGCTCCCTGCGCTCGCCACAATGCTCTGTGTGCGAAGAAGCCGCTTCTTCGCCTCCGGGAGAATCGGCGAGCGGCAGCTTCCCAAAGGCGAAGATGCAAGCTGCAGCACACAGGCACAGTGTGGGCAGCCTTCAGACTTAGAGAAAACAGTACTTTACCACTCTCCTGCCTTTTCCATGGTTATTCTATTGGAAAAGAACGAGTTTTGGACAACTACCTTTCATTCTTGCCAAACGCTTTGCAGACCCCCGTGCAAGCTTTAGAACAAGATTTTGGATGTTTTCTTTCCTGGCAGAGTTTCTCCTTGCAAGATATGGTGGAAAAGCTTTTTGCTGAGTGTAGAGCGGCAAGACACGCAGAAGACGCAGATACGCAGCTCTCCGAAGCTAAGTGCCGGTCCCGGGCTTCTTTCGGCACAAACCGCTCTCAGGAGCTCCCTGCGCTCGCCACAATGCTCTGTGTGCGAAGAAGCCGCTTCTTCGCCTCCGGGAGAATCGGCGAGCGGCAGCTTCCCAAAGGCGAAGATGCAAGCTGCAGCACACAGGCACAGTGTGGGCAGCCTTCAGACTTAGAGAAAACAGTACTTTACCACTCTCCTGCCTTTTCCATGGTTATTCTATTGGAAAAGAACGAGTTTTGGACAACTACCTTTCATTCTTGCCAAACGCTTTGCAGACCCCCGTGCAAGCTTTAGAACAAGATTTTGGATGTTTTCTTTCCTGGCAGAGTTTCTCCTTGCAAGATATGGTGGAAAAGCTTTTTGCTGAGTGTAGAGCGGCAAGACACGCAGAAGACGCAGATACGCAGCTCTCCGAAGCTAAGTGCCGGTCCCGGGCTTCTTTCGGCACAAACCGCTCTCAGGAGCTCCCTGCGCTCGCCACAATGCTCTGTGTGCGAAGAAGCCGCTTCTTCGCCTCCGGGAGAATCGGCGAGCGGCAGCTTCCCAAAGGCGAAGATGCAAGCTGCAGCACACAGGCACAGTGTGGGCAGCCTTCAGACTTAGAGAAAACAGTACTTTACCACTCTCCTGCCTTTTCCATGGTTATTCTATTGGAAAAGAACGAGTTTTGGACAACTACCTTTCATTCTTGCCAAACGCTTTGCAGACCCCCGTGCAAGCTTTAGAACAAGATTTTGGATGTTTTCTTTCCTGGCAGAGTTTCTCCTTGCAAGATATGGTGGAAAAGCTTTTTGCTGAGTGTAGAGCGGCAAGACACGCAGAAGACGCAGATACGCAGCTCTCCGAAGCTAAGTGCCGGTCCCGGGCTTCTTTCGGCACAAACCGCTCTCAGGAGCTCCCTGCGCTCGCCACAATGCTCTGTGTGCGAAGAAGCCGCTTCTTCGCCTCCGGGAGAATCGGCGAGCGGCAGCTTCCCAAAGGCGAAGATGCAAGCTGCAGCACACAGGCACAGTGTGGGCAGCCTTCAGACTTAGAGAAAACAGTACTTTACCACTCTCCTGCCTTTTCCATGGTTATTCTATTGGAAAAGAACGAGTTTTGGACAACTACCTTTCATTCTTGCCAAACGCTTTGCAGACCCCCGTGCAAGCTTTAGAACAAGATTTTGGATGTTTTCTTTCCTGGCAGAGTTTCTCCTTGCAAGATATGGTGGAAAAGCTTTTTGCTGAGTGTAGAGCGGCAAGACACGCAGAAGACGCAGATACGCAGCTCTCCGAAGCTAAGTGCCGGTCCCGGGCTTCTTTCGGCACAAACCGCTCTCAGGAGCTCCCTGCGCTCGCCACAATGCTCTGTGTGCGAAGAAGCCGCTTCTTCGCCTCCGGGAGAATCGGCGAGCGGCAGCTTCCCAAAGGCGAAGATGCAAGCTGCAGCACACAGGCACAGTGTGGGCAGCCTTCAGACTTAGAGAAAACAGTACTTTACCACTCTCCTGCCTTTTCCATGGTTATTCTATTGGAAAAGAACGAGTTTTGGACAACTACCTTTCATTCTTGCCAAACGCTTTGCAGACCCCCGTGCAAGCTTTAGAACAAGATTTTGGATGTTTTCTTTCCTGGCAGAGTTTCTCCTTGCAAGATATGGTGGAAAAGCTTTTTGCTGAGTGTAGAGCGGCAAGACACGCAGAAGACGCAGATACGCAGCTCTCCGAAGCTAAGTGCCGGTCCCGGGCTTCTTTCGGCACAAACCGCTCTCAGGAGCTCCCTGCGCTCGCCACAATGCTCTGTGTGCGAAGAAGCCGCTTCTTCGCCTCCGGGAGAATCGGCGAGCGGCAGCTTCCCAAAGGCGAAGATGCAAGCTGCAGCACACAGGCACAGTGTGGGCAGCCTTCAGACTTAGAGAAAACAGTACTTTACCACTCTCCTGCCTTTTCCATGGTTATTCTATTGGAAAAGAACGAGTTTTGGACAACTACCTTTCATTCTTGCCAAACGCTTTGCAGACCCCCGTGCAAGCTTTAGAACAAGATTTTGGATGTTTTCTTTCCTGGCAGAGTTTCTCCTTGCAAGATATGGTGGAAAAGCTTTTTGCTGAGTGTAGAGCGGCAAGACACGCAGAAGACGCAGATACGCAGCTCTCCGAAGCTAAGTGCCGGTCCCGGGCTTCTTTCGGCACAAACCGCTCTCAGGAGCTCCCTGCGCTCGCCACAATGCTCTGTGTGCGAAGAAGCCGCTTCTTCGCCTCCGGGAGAATCGGCGAGCGGCAGCTTCCCAAAGGCGAAGATGCAAGCTGCAGCACACAGGCACAGTGTGGGCAGCCTTCAGACTTAGAGAAAACAGTACTTTACCACTCTCCTGCCTTTTCCATGGTTATTCTATTGGAAAAGAACGAGTTTTGGACAACTACCTTTCATTCTTGCCAAACGCTTTGCAGACCCCCGTGCAAGCTTTAGAACAAGATTTTGGATGTTTTCTTTCCTGGCAGAGTTTCTCCTTGCAAGATATGGTGGAAAAGCTTTTTGCTGAGTGTAGAGCGGCAAGACACGCAGAAGACGCAGATACGCAGCTCTCCGAAGCTAAGTGCCGGTCCCGGGCTTCTTTCGGCACAAACCGCTCTCAGGAGCTCCCTGCGCTCGCCACAATGCTCTGTGTGCGAAGAAGCCGCTTCTTCGCCTCCGGGAGAATCGGCGAGCGGCAGCTTCCCAAAGGCGAAGATGCAAGCTGCAGCACACAGGCACAGTGTGGGCAGCCTTCAGACTTAGAGAAAACAGTACTTTACCACTCTCCTGCCTTTTCCATGGTTATTCTATTGGAAAAGAACGAGTTTTGGACAACTACCTTTCATTCTTGCCAAACGCTTTGCAGACCCCCGTGCAAGCTTTAGAACAAGATTTTGGATGTTTTCTTTCCTGGCAGAGTTTCTCCTTGCAAGATATGGTGGAAAAGCTTTTTGCTGAGTGTAGAGCGGCAAGACACGCAGAAGACGCAGATACGCAGCTCTCCGAAGCTAAGTGCCGGTCCCGGGCTTCTTTCGGCACAAACCGCTCTCAGGAGCTCCCTGCGCTCGCCACAATGCTCTGTGTGCGAAGAAGCCGCTTCTTCGCCTCCGGGAGAATCGGCGAGCGGCAGCTTCCCAAAGGCGAAGATGCAAGCTGCAGCACACAGGCACAGTGTGGGCAGCCTTCAGACTTAGAGAAAACAGTACTTTACCACTCTCCTGCCTTTTCCATGGTTATTCTATTGGAAAAGAACGAGTTTTGGACAACTACCTTTCATTCTTGCCAAACGCTTTGCAGACCCCCGTGCAAGCTTTAGAACAAGATTTTGGATGTTTTCTTTCCTGGCAGAGTTTCTCCTTGCAAGATATGGTGGAAAAGCTTTTTGCTGAGTGTAGAGCGGCAAGACACGCAGAAGACGCAGATACGCAGCTCTCCGAAGCTAAGTGCCGGTCCCGGGCTTCTTTCGGCACAAACCGCTCTCAGGAGCTCCCTGCGCTCGCCACAATGCTCTGTGTGCGAAGAAGCCGCTTCTTCGCCTCCGGGAGAATCGGCGAGCGGCAGCTTCCCAAAGGCGAAGATGCAAGCTGCAGCACACAGGCACAGTGTGGGCAGCCTTCAGACTTAGAGAAAACAGTACTTTACCACTCTCCTGCCTTTTCCATGGTTATTCTATTGGAAAAGAACGAGTTTTGGACAACTACCTTTCATTCTTGCCAAACGCTTTGCAGACCCCCGTGCAAGCTTTAGAACAAGATTTTGGATGTTTTCTTTCCTGGCAGAGTTTCTCCTTGCAAGATATGGTGGAAAAGCTTTTTGCTGAGTGTAGAGCGGCAAGACACGCAGAAGACGCAGATACGCAGCTCTCCGAAGCTAAGTGCCGGTCCCGGGCTTCTTTCGGCACAAACCGCTCTCAGGAGCTCCCTGCGCTCGCCACAATGCTCTGTGTGCGAAGAAGCCGCTTCTTCGCCTCCGGGAGAATCGGCGAGCGGCAGCTTCCCAAAGGCGAAGATGCAAGCTGCAGCACACAGGCACAGTGTGGGCAGCCTTCAGACTTAGAGAAAACAGTACTTTACCACTCTCCTGCCTTTTCCATGGTTATTCTATTGGAAAAGAACGAGTTTTGGACAACTACCTTTCATTCTTGCCAAACGCTTTGCAGACCCCCGTGCAAGCTTTAGAACAAGATTTTGGATGTTTTCTTTCCTGGCAGAGTTTCTCCTTGCAAGATATGGTGGAAAAGCTTTTTGCTGAGTGTAGAGCGGCAAGACACGCAGAAGACGCAGATACGCAGCTCTCCGAAGCTAAGTGCCGGTCCCGGGCTTCTTTCGGCACAAACCGCTCTCAGGAGCTCCCTGCGCTCGCCACAATGCTCTGTGTGCGAAGAAGCCGCTTCTTCGCCTCCGGGGGACTCGGCTAGTAGGAGCTTCCGAAACGCGACAAACAAATATTAACAACACGGCATTGTGTCCTGGGCGTCTTTCGGCACAAGCGCCCCACCGGAACTTACCGCCAGCGGCACAATGCATTGTGTGTGAAGAACTCCCTTCGCCTCCAGGGAACTGAAAGAAGAAGCCTAAGCTTAAAACGCCTTTGCCTCAATTGTGTACTGGTTTGGGCGCTCCTCTGTATTAATTGCGCCACTCCTGACAGCAGGTGTCGCTGTTGGTCAAGCTTTGAGTTTGCTTAATAAGTTGCGATGCTGGGTGGTCAATCAACTCAAGGTAAGATCAGCGATTTTAAATCAGGTTCTCACTGGTGTAGATACCATTAGTCATTGCACACTGCAAAATAATGCTGCTCTAGCGTTCTTGTTAGCACATGGGCAAGAGTGTGAGGATTTGGAAGGAATGTGTTTTTTGAACCTTTCTAACCATTCTGCAGTCATTCACTGGAAACTCAAACAAGGACAAGATAACATGAAGAAATTGATTGGGAATGAGAGGGTTACGCCTGAATGGTTTGAGAGATGGGAAACAACTCGATGGTTGAAAGATCTTGTAAAGGGAACTTTGTTGTTACTAGTAGTCATTATTATATTGCTTCTTGTTATTCCATGCATCATGAAAGTGGTGAGCGTCTTGGAAGAAAATAGGGTGGGAAAGGGTTTAGCTGGTGCAAGACGAAGAAGGGGGAAATTGTAGCAATGTATCTGAACCTCTTAGACTAAAGGGTGCACCAGCCATCCAGCTGGAATATGTTCTTATCAGAATTTTCTCAGAGCCCTCTGGAATTCATCAAGGTTACTAAGACATAAGCCGTGCTAAAATAAGAAAGAGAAGCTGAGAAACCAAATTCCAAGACTACAAGAACTCGATAACGGGGGGCAGCAAAGCGCCTGGACTGTAACCAAACGTATCTTCTGAGAGGTGCGCACAGAATGCGTGGACATAACAAAGGCACCAAGATAAAAATGCGGGCCTAGCGTGTGCAGAGATTTAGAATGTGTAAGTGCATCATGTCAACAATCAACGGCTTCTGCTTAATCCTCTTGCTCCGTTGTCCTGGAGTCCTGAATTTCCCACAAGGAAAGCCCTACTAAAAGGGCTCTGATTTTAATGATAGTTGCTGTCTAGACGATGAATAATGGGAAGAGTTCTTTCAAATCCTTCCCTCGCTGACATCTGTAAGTTTCATCTTTTCCTGATTGTACTGGTGGCTATACATTAGTTATGACTAGAAAGGAATGAGTTTTAGGGATATGTTGCAAGGAAATTGGTAGCTCTGCTTCCATTTCCATTGTCTAAGAAGAATTCTGATTAGTTTTGGACTTTTCATAGACCTCTGACTAGATTGCATTTGTCTTTGATTGAGCCCGTAAATTTTAGGCTACTAGGCTTGACCAATGGATAGAAAAGGGAAAGTCACACAGCTTAGGTGGTTCCCTTGTCAACAACTTCTCAATAGTAGGGCGATTTCTGTCCTCAAGTTTGTTACTTCAGCTAGCAGATTATGCTCACTCCAAAAGAAGGTGAGAAGTTTGCTACCCTAAATGGTCCGATAATTCTTCCTGCTTCTTTGTGACTCTTTTGTATGACTGGATTCTGTATTATTGGAGTTTGTTATAAAAAGTTGGATTAAATTGCGTGCGTCCGCTCTTGGGGGAAACAGTATTTAGCCAATAACATCTAGGCTTTTATCGACCTGAGATTGTCTGAACGGACGGGACGCTTTAAACACAGTAATTCCTGCTAGTTCCAATTCCATTTTTAGACTCGACAAACCGAATGGTAAACCTGCACCAGTAGGGAGGGACATTGGACTTTCTCCTTTTTAGAGAGAAACTAATGAAAAAGTTTCAGAAGAATCATAGCAGGCTGTAAAATAAGAAAAGCATCATGAAAAGAGGCCAATCCTATCCTCTTAGTATTGCTAGTTGTGATTGGACATGAATGAAACATGTCAACTCTGTGTTCCTGGGTATCACATCAGTAACAGCTACTTCAGCTGCTGTAGTTGTCTCCTAAAGCTAAGAACAGAATCCAAAGAATTGTGATTCCATGGTCACAATTCACCCTGTGATGGTGACAGGTGAAAAAGGAGTGGAAGGTGCGCGGGTAAATTAACTTGAATGGCCTATCTAAATCAGCAGCCACTGATTTCCTGAAAACTTCAACAGGTCAGTTGACCTGTTGGGATTCTTTTAATCCATGGTCATGTTTTTCTTGGGATTCTTGTAACCTTTCCCCATTCGTTCAGCCTTTGCCCTCAAGCCTTTGCTGACATTTCAAGTATCTCGACAAGCTGGAAATGTGTTGTCTTTCTTTATCATGTCATAATTCCCTTCAAAGGGTTGTTTGCCTCAAGTCTTATTTTTGCTGGTTTTCTGCTAGTTCATTGTCAGAGGGCAGCAGGTGCTTTGTAAGAGCAAGTACACAATCCTATAGCTTGCTTTTCTTTTGATTTGGCCTGTCTAGAAAACTGAATGACTGAACATTTCCGACAGGATTTTCTCTCCCCATTATGTTTCACCGGAAGGGCAGATGCAAATCATCTACTTAAACTCTTGGCACGGAAAAAAGTAGTGGTTTGCTGCTGCATATAGGTAGAAGCTTACAAAAGGAAGGCCTTGGGCTGAGGCCCGATACTTTGGCTAAGCAGAAAAGGACTATGGGAAGGTGAGGCCGCTGAATCAGAGGTAGATCAACAAGTTCTAGAATTCACGTGTTCACAGCGTGGTGTAGGATGGTTGGTTGAATGAATTTTGTTATGGCTTAAAGCTATGGAACTGATAAAGGCCTGAGTGCTTCAAAAGCCTGGTTTTTGCAAAAAAGCAGCTCTCCTCTGCACCTGCCTGGGGACTCTGCATCACTAGGGAGCCTCACTCCCAGTTTGCCAAGGAGATGATCAGTAGGAATGTTGCAGAGCTGCCGTGTCCGTATGAACGGAATGGCAAAGAGTGAAGCGGTGGGTATTTTTGGGCTTTAATACAATGCTGCTGCATTGGTGCCAGTTTAGTCGGTTTTCCATCAGTGGCCTTTCTGTCTAGAAGTACACTGCCCAGTCTTTCTAGCATGTGATGCCATTTCCTTCCTGTTGTTTTAATACCTTCCTTCAGTTGAAAGGATGATACAATCTTTACATTTTGAAGATCCCTGTTAGGAAACACTATGCCAGAGGAGTCATTGCTCCCTTGTCTTCTGCCTCCTTTGTAATTTTCAGAGCCTCATTTCAAATTTCTGCTAATGTCGAGAAGAATACTGAGACTACTCAGCAGGGTTGACGCTCTCAGCTGCTTTCCTCTTTCATACTGCTTCATACTGTATGTGACTTAATGGCCTGGTTTTGTCATCCGCATTTTGCTGTGATCTGTGAACACAAAAAGAAGTCTTTGTTTTTTGCAAGAACTACCCCTAGGAGGATTTGTGTTCCTTTTGATTTCTACGGTGTTAGCCCTGTTGCAGAAAAAAAGGAGATTGTACCCTCTTCTTGTGCTCTCATTCCCTCCTCTCTGCTTTGCATGTCCTAGTTAATCTACTGCCATGACTCATTTGGCATCATCTCATAGTGCAAATTCTGCACAGTTTCATGGACTTACAAATGCCAGTTGCCAAGGAGCTTATATAACCATTCAAAGATTAAAGAATTGTAGGGCTGGGCAAGTCCAGCTGCTGAAACTGGAAGTGGTTAAGTCATGCCATATTAAAGAGACAGAGCAAATCAGTTCATCTAGGACTTTCAACTGGACACCTCTGAGAATAACAGCTTGACAGCAATGACACAGCCATCTTCCTAGCTGTATTCCAGAAAGAGAAAAGGGACACCTTCAATGGTTAAGATGTTTGGCATGAGAAAACAGCAAGAAATGTAGCACAAAATACTTGAGCCAGATAAAGTGCGTTTTTCTCGTGAGAATTTTGCAGTTGTTCTTTCTTGTCTGTGCCTTTACTTTTCACAGAAGACAGGGAGGGCGTTTAATTATTATTGTTCTTTTGTTTTCTATTCTTGGCCTCCCTCTTTCCACCTGCCATTAACAATTTTGCCTTGCTTTACTGGCTTCTCTTTCTTTACTTATAGAAGGTTACATGAGGTCCTCCAACCTTGTCATAAACATTCGCATACAGTGGAAAGGAGTAGAAGGTACATCTAAATGCACAAAACAGACCCAGAAAAAGAGAGGTTTTTTACAGTCTTCTGTGAGAACAAGATATCTTTGAACTGAGTAATGCTAACTTTTAGTCCACTCTTTACTATTATTACAAGTGTTTGGCCTTTAGTACATAGCCTTTGAAATCATCCAGCCCAATATTTTTGGCTAATTTTGTTTTATTTCTCTCGGGACTTTGTTTCTTAAGGAATAGTCCAGAGCCAGAGCGTCCACGGTAGAGTTATGCTGCCATAATAAAAGCGTCGTAAATTCTGGTACAGTTTGTGCTGGTAATACGTCTAGGAAAGAAAGGTTTTACATCTTTTTTGACTTTCAAATGTAACCATTATTTGAAAAAGTTAAGAGTTGGGCTTTCCCCCCCTCCAAAATACTTCTCTCTGGAATGTTACTCAGGGATTACACATAAAAGCTCACCCTGTAAAATATGTTGCGGATAATCTGCAGTAAGCGCAGCTTAGCAGCTAGAGATGATTATGTGGGTTAAATGACATTCCTTCTGCGGTGATGGAAACTCTGTCTACGCAGACATACTCAACAAAAGTTACCATGGCTTAGCTCCTCTCCTAAACTTCATGTGCATTTTCAAACTTTCCAAGAAGGTGAATTCAAGCTCCTTCATTGCTCTCTGCTGGAGTCCCAAGAAAATATCAGTGTGCTTTTTGTCATTTACAGCTGTCATTGCTTAGCTCTTGAACATGAGACTCTCTCATGACTGATGAAAGTTGTCTAGTTAAGAGTGGGTCAAAGACACGCTCCTGCTCTAGAAGGAGATGAGAAGTTTTCTGCAGTCTTTGTCATCTCTACTGCTTGTGATTTCTATCCAAAACCAGTGGGAAGTTTTCTGAAGGCAGTCCAGAAGCTGGCAATATGGACAGCTTACAACCAAACACTTGCTGCACTGCTATCACGGTGATACCAGGAAGGACTTAAAAAATTTAGAAGGGCAAAGAAAGCAGTTGGAAGGAAAAGAACATTAACCATTATTCCATTCTTCTAATATGTCCTCCTTTAAGTCATCATTTTCATGCAGTTTAACGGCTTGCGTTGGTATCCCTCAAAAGGAATCTGAGACAGAGTAAGCTTTTTAATGCAGTAGATGTGACACGTGCAGGCCAAGTTGCCTTTGTTGACATCAAATGCCAGTTATGCTTGAGCTACCCTTTGCTTAAGGTACTTCGCTTACACGAAGAATTTTACTCATCATTGAGCAAATTTTGCTGTCATGATTGAGTAAATTTTATTCATGATAGAGTGAATTTTACTGTCACTCCGAATTTTACTGTCATGATTGGCATTGAAACTTTTCAAGGAAAGCTCTGGATAGCAATGTTTGTGTAAAAATAGTAGTTTATCTCCTGTATTTGTGTGAAGCAGGTAAGCCTTTTGCTGTCACCAGTGTTGCTTACCCTTTCATGTCATATCCCTCTTCATATCCATATTCTGCTGAAGGCTTATTAATCTGCTTTAAAATTGGCACGTGGAATAAGACTACTTTTTTCTTTTTGAAAGCTAATGTCATTTGACCTAGTGACAGTAAATAATTCATTAATTGTAAGTCCCCAGCTAGCATCTTTTACGCATATTCTAACCTTCTAAAGAAGTAACAAAAACACTCTCCAATACTTGACTTTCTTAAGCACACAAAATGAACCACATCTCTGCAGTATTTTAACGTGCACCATATTTAGCCAAGTAATTCAAAAGAAATAAAAAGCAGCCCCTTCAATTTGGAAATATTTTTGAATTCTTTTTGAATATACAAAACATACCCTTACCGTACGCATTGCATGCAGATTTAATCGTCGTGAAAGCAAACCCTATGTTTTCTGTTGGGATAGCATGGTTTTCCAGTTTCCACAATTGTTCTTGGCACAGTTTTCTACTTATGTGACTGTTAGGACACTCGTAGGTACTTCTAAGGTACTGTAGTAAGCGGAGAAGGAAGAGAGGTTGTGCCTTATTTCTGGCTTCCTTTGGTTTTCTTTTTGGTTTTCTTCCTCTTGCTCTTTTTCATGTCACCTTTCTAGATACTGTGATTTAGATTTGCAGTTTACTAAGCTGTGTTTTCTGTCTGGAATTCTTTGAAATTCCCAGGAACCCCACCGGTAAATATGCATCTTTTTATGATTTGCTAGCTACATAGAAAATCTTCCTGCTGCTCTAAAATGCTTTTATTTGATATGCATTTTTATCACCATTCCAATGAAAAGAAAAGTTCCTCTATTCACTGCTTTTGTACTGGATTCAGTTCAATGTGCGCTAACGTGCAAAAAAGTCCTGCTGGAGAAGGGATCTGCATACAAATTGACCAAGACATGTGCTACAAGGGTCTTGAAAAGGTTCAAAGTTTCTCTACCTTTCTGGCAGTCTGTCTTCACAGCAGGACTTGATGAGGGATTTTGCTGGCGTTTCTTTGACAGAAAGCAATAACAAAGCAAGCAAAATGGAGCAGCAAAAGAAGAATGGAGCAGCAAAAGGTACATTATCCCCTCTGTTATTATCATTGTCGAAACAGATTTTTTCACACCATGTTACATCAAATACCTTAGTAGAGCTAAAGACTAGAAAAACGCAGCTCTGTTCTGGTTCATTAAAAGCAAAGCCATCTGTGGACAGAAGTGCCCAGCGTGATGCTGGGAACTCCTAGCTGGTTTCAGTAAGCTGTCTGGAGAACGGCATTTTCGGTGGGCTTTACTAGCGTGTCTGTAAGGAGAGGGAGTTTATGTGCAGCTTTGAGCCCTGAGAGTGCCATAGGCAAAGAGACCCATCGTGTAGCTCTCTGACCAGCCACAGCACACTGAGGCATGATGGATTACTCCCAGAGTTCACGTGGTAGAAAGGTTTTCTGCCCCCGTGAAGGACGACACATCCATTTGCTTGACTAGAGCCATTCTGTATGTTACAATGGTAACTTGAATTCATCAAGTTTGTGCTATTTGTACAATGGCAGTGAGCTTGGATTCTTAAGCTTCTCGTGTTTGACCTGTTTCCTGTTTCAGTAAATAGCAAAACTTCCAAGGACTGCAGCGACAAGAAGATGAAGCTGCTAGTGTATTTCAAATCTTTGCCTAATAAAATGGTGATTTTTGCACATATTCGCATGGAAATTTACGGTACCGAAACACCAGCTCTGCTCAGGGCAATTCTGAAATTGACTTGAGCTCTTTTCTGTGTTTCTTAGCAGGTGAACTGAGATACTTCTAGCTTCCAAGGCAAGGCGTTTGACAGCAGCTTGAAAAAGGCCCAGGCTGTTGGATGAAAAGGTGAAAAAACTGAGGGAAATGGGGGAAATTTCACTTCTGGTTTATGTCATAGATTCAGCCAGATGATCAACAAGCATTAGTTTTATGAGGTACCAGCGTAGTCTTTCACTCTTGCAGATCCCCAAAAGCTTAACCATCCAGCAGCTTCTTCCTTGCAACAAGTGCCCACAGCCAAAAGCCAGCCTGGCCGTCACCTTCTCCTCGCAGCCTACAAACTCTGCCAAACGTACCGGTGATTCTCACTTTCCTTCTCAGCTACATGGACAAGCACATCCTCTCCATGTCTCCGAGTCCTTAGTGAAACCAAACAGCGGTTCACCTTCAAACAGCTCAGTGTGCCAGGACAGAAAGATTTCACTGGCCTGTGAAATCTTGCTTTTTCCTTGCAGCCTTTTATTTTCAGAGCATACACCGAGGCATTGCACTTTGCTTCTCAGCTGAGTGCATTGCCATATTGCTGGAGTCCCACACGTCCATCTCCTTCTCGCACTAACTGCTTCTGTTGAAACATGCTGATGTGATGTGCTTTCCTGCTCAGCTATTCACACAGTCACATTCTATGTCCTGCTTGCAGTCTGAATCTAAAAGGAGACGTTTCTGACTATGTCTCACAGACACAGATGTACCAGGATGAAAAGGTTGCTTGGACCTTGCCACTTACGTTCGAAAACATCCATTCACTCCACAATCAAGAGACACCTTTCTTTGCTTTACATCCTGCAAACTTCACACAGACACACACACACACACAGACACACACACACACACGAGAGCTACGCACTTTCTTTCTTTCTTTCTTGGCTGCACACACTCACCTATTTCCCACCTTGACCTCTCTACCACTTCTCCTTCGGCCTTGCTGTGCATGGACATTTCCTGTTAAGATACCCATTGTGTTGCCTATCCCTCCCCCACATTGCCTTGCCTTTCCTACCCAATCTTGCATTTCTTGTCATTGCTGACAATTCCTTTCTTTTCCCTTGCCTTCCTGACCCATGCATGTCCTTCCCTTGCCCTTCATACCAAGCCAGTGCCTTGTATTGACTTGCTCACCTATCCTTCTTTTCCTTTCCATTTGTCCAGCTCCAATCTTTCATTTCCTTCTCCTTCTAGGACTCTTATTGCCTTGTCTCCCTCTCTTTTGTGTTGCCTGGCAAAGCCACCACTTGTCTGGCCTTGTCCTTGAACCCCTTCCTTGCCTTGCATTACCTTGCTCATCAGTCCCCCACCTGGAATTCACCACCTCTCTTTTTGTGGAATCTCTTCCACATGCATTGCCCCTGCCTGCTTCTCCTAGGATTCTCCAGGCTTCCACTGGCTTTTTTTTTTCTCAAGGCCCCAGCGTTTCAGGAGCTTGTGAGAGGAAGCCTGGAGGAGGCCACGTGCAAGCACACCTATCTTCTGTCTGACCAGCTTTCCTCTGACATCTATGCTTACATGTCTTGAATTTTGGACACAAAGTTCATCTTTCACACTTGGGCTTCAGGGCAGAATGACAGTTCTTTTGCATACAATAGGAAAGCAGCAACCAAGTGTCTAGGTGCAGATTAACCAGACCCATGCAAGATCAAGGCTGGACAGAGCGGTCGGTCCGGGCCGCTTTTGTGTACCAGCAGTCTTTGAATGGACCTGCCACTTGCCTTGCTTTGGGCAACCAACCAGTTTCCTTGCCATGCCCTGCTAATTCTCCATTGCTTTGCATTCCCTTGCATACCCATGCCTCACATTTGACCTGCCTGCAGTTTTCCTACAGGGCTTGGCCTTGCCTAGCCCTTCCGGTTACCATCAC